>NW_010186283.1:139484-177180 GCF_000695765.1 Mesitornis unicolor | reverse complement strand
CCTAACATTCTGTGATTCTGTGATTTTTCATATCTGAGGGTGGAATCCTGTCTTCACTAAACTTAGTGGCACACGTCCCATTAAGAGGAACCAGGATTTTGCTCCTCGTGTCTGTACTCTTATTCCCATCTGCTGCTGAAATCCACTGATTACTCCCAGTGAAGGAAAGTCTTTATTTGTCTGCTGTGTCATGAGTATTCTTACTCATAATTAGTTCCATGTGTAAGGGGTAGCCTTTCATGTTAAGCGTGTGTTTTATGAGGAATATTACTGTTTTGAAAATGAAGAGTCTGCTTAATCTAGTGTACAACATGAGCACATAACTGGCTGAACAATGTGAAGACCACTGCTAAATATATCTACAACAAAATTTCAGGCACTTGACCAAAATGCTGATGACATTGTTCGGTAACGTGTTCAAAGAGTTTTTAATTAGCCACATGGTAGTGATTTATCTGTGGATAATATTTTACCTTGCTATGAAATAGTTCTGTGTATTGGGCACATAGCTGATTAAAGGTTAATAATTCAAAGCGAAAGGTTAATAAATCAAAGTATCTTTAATTAGTTTAGTATGTTGGAAAACCAGGACTTTTTTTTGTTCTGGAATCACCATAAGATATCCAAAACATGTTGGTAATTGCAAACACAATGACCATTAATAATTTTTTTCTCTAAATGTCTGTGATTGCTTTGTGCAAAAAACCTGTTGACCTGTATTAATACAACCTAACACTTACAAACCAGCTTTAAATGCTTGAAGAAGGCTTTCAGTTTAACACAAAGCAACACACTCTTTTGCAACTACTAGCACGTTGGCTTTTTAGTCCCATATATTTGAGCTTTAGCTGTGATAAAGGCTGAATTTTAAGGAGAGCTTTACTTACTGGGCTGGTTTTAGTTGCTGATGAATGCCACTTCGTAAGAGGCAATGCTCAGATTCTGAGAGTTCTCAGCAGCCTTTTTCCACTTCGTTGTCTGTGGTCAGAGTATGTGGCAGCATGGACATATGAATAATTTGTTATGCTGGAAATTTGGAGTAGAGGCTGGCTTACTAGGGGAAAAAAAGCCTACAAATACTTTATTTACTTATCATTTGGTTTAATTTTCTATTTTCAAGAACAGATAATGCTCAAATCTGTGAAAAGTGGTTAGTTCAGCATTTTTACAAGTATTTGAAATCTGCATCCTTTTGTTAGTTAGCTGAAGCCCATTATTTTTTTCCCAAGTTGAATTTAACAAATATGGTACAAATAGGATTTAACAGTTTTGTCTTTTTTAGTTTCTTTTCCAACATTGATCCTTTACTATTTTACATGAAAGTGTGTCTCATTTGGTTTTGTTATATAATCTCTTTAAACGCTAAAAAGAGAAAACCAAAAATTCTTAGGCATTCCATCATATTTTTATTTTATAGTAGGAATAAGTTAATTGATGCAGCAAAACAAGTCTGCTTCCAAATCCCAACTTCTTCAGCTCCTACCCCAAAATAAATCAACAAACCCCTTGAAGTTATACTTAAAGACCATAGTAATAAAGCTCTTAGAAACAACCCCACATAATACTGTGAATATTTGGAGAATAACTTCCCCTTATTTCTTCATGCCTCTTGCTGTACATTTCCATTCTGTCTTTGTGACCACATTTATTTAGCACCAGAGAAAAACTGGTGTTACTCTATTTTTCAGGTAGCCCAGGACTGATTTTAAAGAATATTTGCCCAGAAATCAACTCTGAAGATGTAGGAGAAACTGGTTTACTAGAAACCAGGCCTTGTTAGGAAAGGAATATTGATTGAAGATACGGAACTTATCCTCAAAGTTTAGAGATTAAATAGTTTCAGTATTGAGTACTGTTGCTTAATACTTAGTACTCTTGCTATTGACTACTCTTGCTATTTAGTACTCTTGCTGTAGAGCTTTGCAAATACTACTGCCCAAATACAGAGCAAAATTCATAGTGAGAAATATATATGATTTATGCATAAGACATGAAGATAAAGGAGGAACACATAACATGCTGGTTTTTATAAATATGCTCTGCATGGGCTTCTGTGATAAAGAAACAGAAAAATTCTTTGTAAATGGCATAAATAATCCTTTATGCTGTGTATAATAATAATCCTTGATACTGTGTATCAATACTAGTTTAGATTTTGGCTATATTTAGATCTGAGGAATAAATTTAGACGTTTCTTTTAAAAAACGTTCTAAAATTATAGTTCTTCTCAGTCTTATGATGAATTGACACATCTTAAAGAAGTTCTACAAAAAACATTGTTTTCATGTAAGGTTACAGTTCCAAATGCCAAAAAAATGGTAATAAACTTTCATTGAAACTCAAACGTTTACACCAGATTTTTAGTAAGTCAGACTTTGCAAATTGAAATAAATTATAAAAGTTGTTGGTGCTCTTTTGTTGTTTGTTGTTTGGTTTTTTTCTCCTTCCCTAATCCTGACTTAAATTTGAGTTTAATAAATTTACTTCATCCCAAGAAATAAAATCTTGATGCATCGGTTTGTTACTGGTGGCAGACAAATATCTCTTAAAGTATGTTGTTGGCATCATTGGGCAGGATTGTTGCAAGTTAATCTCTTCTTGGTGGCCTGACAAGACTGACAAAATAGCTGGTAGTGTTATTTTCTTTGCAGAAAACAAGGATTGGTACAAATAGCATCAGTGTAAACCACATCTTTCTCTGCTGGTTGTAAAAGGGCTCCCTTGTTCCCCATCTGCCTGTTTGCTGCCCCTGTCCTGCTGAGGGGGAGGGAGTCTGGCCTTCAGCCTCCGCCAACACGCTATACCAGGCCACCAAAGGCGAGTTTAGGCTTGCTTTTTAGGACATGACAGTATGTATCATCGATCCATAATGCTGCTTTTGTGTAGCTGTGTGGAAGAAAGCTGGCCTAGCTTAGGAACAATGTAGGGGGAAGGAGTGTGACAGGCTGACTGGGTGGGAGCCTGCTTAGAAGGGAAGCGTTGGGTTGAATGGAGAGTTGGGCTTTAAAACCAAACAAATTAAAACAAACCAAAAAAAAAAGGGGGGAAGGAAAAGAAAAAGAGAGAGACATGCTTTGCAACCCTGGAAGAATTGAAGGAGTTTGATAGAGTCATGGATAGGAAACAGGGAGAGAAATGAGTACCCCCTGGGCTGTGAGGGAAAGCCCTTTGTGGATACTTTAGGTGGCCAGTGACCTAGTAGGTAACATTTAATTTTGCTAAATAGATTACACAGAGAAAGTATAAACCAAGTATGTGCTTATACTCTTTTGATTTCAAATGCTGCTCTTTTAAACATTTGATTTCAAATGCTGCTCTTTTAAACATGTTTTAGATCTTGCACAATGAAAAGCTTTTGATTTGCAGAAGAAAGATGAGATACATAAAAATTATTTCACATTTGATGAATAAGTTTCTTTGGGTGGGGATGAACCACTTATTAAGAACAGTGTTCAAAGGTTGAGATTTAGGTCTTTTTTCTATTTGTAATAAACGATTGTATGTTTTACTGAATGGCAGCTTATTTCATATACATTTTAATTCTTAATAGAACAGTCTCATTGCTGCAGTTAAATAGTATCTTGTAATTTTCCCATCTAAAATGGATGCTAAGTCTGACATTTGGGTCTGATACACAGGAAAAGTAATTCGCATAAGACTGCAAAATTTACAGCATCCAGTCTAGCAGAGAGAATCATGACCTATCTAGATGTCCTCTGGCAGAAAGAAAGATTCAGTTGGTGGGGAAGGTCTCAGGGGTGAGAGGGCACACGAGAAAATGTTCAGTGCAGTGTTCTGCGCTTTCTGATCCGTTGCGTGTGCGAACGTCATGGTTTAGGCAGTTGTTCTCTCACCTGATGACTCCTCCCCAGTCGGGGAGTAAAATTGGGAAAAGGAAAGGAGACCTGTGGATTGAAATAGAAACAGATTTAATAAAATAATAATAAAACCTAGTATTAATAGAAATATTAATATCACATACATGAAGTTATACTCAGCTCCTATAGTGGTCCCAATGAGTGGGGAAGTAGGCCTCAGGAGCAGAATGATGGTTAAGACCCTTCAGAGAGAAAAACCATCAAGGAAATAGGGCCATCTCCAGCAATTACCCAGCTTACAGTGAGCATGACATTTATGGCATGGAATAATTTTGGCCAGCTTGGGGTCAGCCGCCCTGGTTTTTGCTTACTCCAACTTCTGAACCTCATCGACTTGAAAGTGCTGAAGACCTTGATTATTGCGTACCAGTATTACTCCAAAACTAAAACAAAGTCCCTTATTAACTTCATTCACATGAAACTGGATATTGTAGTCTTTGCAGAAATGCAGCTTTCCTGAATAGAAATATGAATCTGTGATTCTATCCCAATGCAGCCAGGACAGTGAACAGTGTGTAACTGAAGTGTGAGGGGAAACTTTGTGAAGGAAAAACTTGGGAGTTTGCAAAGCAAGAATTACCTAGTCGTGGAGTTGTTAAGACATTGCAGTAGAAGGCAAGATACATCCAACTAGTGAACGTGATCTTGTAGATACATAGTAATACTTTGTAGTTCGAGCATTAGCCTTTTCTCACACTCATATGATTTACTTTATTGAAGTTGTGGCTTTTGTGATTTGAAAATGGACAGAATTTAAGGTTTTCTAATAACCATGAGCAAGAGTAATATTTATAATTTTAATGGGTTTTTTAGAGATTTAAATGCTTTAACCTGTAAAAAGCTGTGGGGCAATATCAGCTTTAAAAAGGGAGTGGGGAAAGGAAAAAAGTGCAACAAACTCGTTGTAACATTCTGCTTATTACTTTCATGGCACTACCAGGATCCAAAGGCTAATCCAAGAAAAACATACAACTAATGATCGGTTTTGTTTGTTTATTTTGATCTTTCCATCCTTTTACTTTGAATTAGCCTGTCTTTACCACATTTTCAGGTAAATTAAAAGCATTCACATTGTTTCTTCAGTTTCTTATTGGTGTTTTTCATTAAATCCCTAATCTTTTGTGCCAAACTGTCTTTCTAATTGGTGATTCTGTCTTCATTATGTTATAAGCTTTGTTTACACAAGGTAAATGAAAGAAGGAAAAGTTAATTAAAATGTGCTTTCAAGAATACACACTATGTTTAAAATCTACTTTTAGTCTTTCAGGGCTCTTTTCCTTCATTTCCTTGTTCAGATTGGATTTTTATGTAGTGGCAGGACTGGAAGCTTGGAGCAATCATCTTTAGTAATGAACAATTATTAACCCTATTATAGCATTCTAAAAATATGTAAATTCCCACTCTTGGATTTCATATGTGGTTTCCATTGATCATTTTTTCAACCTTTTATGTAGATGTGAAAGATACTTTAAGAAGTAGGAGGACAGAACACTTTTCAATCCAGTTTTGTTACTTTATTGGTTTTAAAACAGAATACTACTATTTTCTAGCCATAGATATAAAAGCTCCTTCTTTCCAGATGTACTTAATAAGTATAGCTGTGCATATAAAGCCTTTCTTGGCTAGAAACTGAATATTTTCATTTTCTAAACAGGTGTCTCAATGCATGTACCTACTGCAAAACCAAGCATGCCAGAGGAGAGCTAGCAAGTTATCCAGTTGAAGAACTAGTGGACAGAGCCAAGCAGTCTTTTCAAGGTAGGAGACTTTATCCCTACAATAAAAGTCAGTCTCTGAAGTGTACCAAGTCTTATTTTCACATGCAGTGATTGTGATACAATATGCTTCTGTTATGGTTACTGATGTTCTTAATAGTCATAACTGCGTCTAGCGGTGCCTTTACAGTTGAAAGCCATGCTTTCATTATGTTGTGTGCCAGTGTTAACAAAATCTAGTCTTACCATAAGGAGTATTTAATTTTGATTTTAGACTTGAGGAAATGAAGTTCCGTGCAAGCGCTTTGTTGTGATAACAGGGAACATGTAATATTTAGTCGTTTTACTCTATCTCTGCTTTCTTAAAGGGGAAGACAGTAACTTTTTTCACTCAACAATAAAAATAAATTTCATTAACCTCCCTAGGATTCCTAAAACCCTGTTTAAGGATACATTGCTTTTTCTGGTAATGGATTTCTTGGAGGAGTTCTGGGATGTTTCTGAGAGCCATACAAAGTTTATGAGCTTTTAAGTTCAATAGAATATTTGTAATGTCACATGGAGCCAACCAAACATCAAAAGTTTTTACTGCAGTACAGTACTCTGTGCCGGTATCTGCCTAAAACTCATGTATGTCTGGTAGTTAGGATAGCTTTATTGTACCTTAATATTTGTTCTTGTATCTATATTTTGCCTGTATTTGAAAAACACAGATTTCTAAATAACGCCTATAGTAGTTTCTGATGCAGTTTTGGTGAAGCCACAGATGTTTTTTGTGTTTGTGAGCCATGTTGAAGGATTAAACATATATTTAAAAATTACTGAGGTGATTCAAGTGTAGTAGTTCATGCTTCCATCTTTATCTCAAATACTTTGAATCAATGTAGAGTAGATAATACAACATGTGATGGCACATCCTCTGTGCATGTACAAACAGTACAAACACTGATTTTCACTTATGACTCCGAGTGTTGCAGCTGTTCTAGTTGAATCATTGAAGATCTACTTCTTATGTGTTTTTAAATCCATCCTTGTTTCGGTATCTATAATGAACCTTGCTTAGGTCAGTGATGAACTTATGGCTATTTCTACAAGTCGTATGCAAGGAAGAGACCTTGCATAGGTCTCTTAAATGGTCAAAGACCACCTTCACAAATTCTAGGCTCTACATTATCCACACAGAAAGTTCTCACTTAAGAATGTGAATTACTTCTTCTTTGGCTTTTGTTAAAAGCCAAGCTCCTCTCTTTTCTTTCCTGAAGCTTATCTATAATTCCCACAAAAGTTCTCCTGCTGCTTAGGTTTGTACGATTAATACTGTTGTTGCTGTGAATTGGATTGGCTGTTATGATAGACAAGGATCCTGTCATGTCTCAAATTTCTTATTTTAGTAAAACAAATTTCTAAAACTGTATGCATGTTATGAAGTGTTCAGTAACTGAAGTACAAGATGTATAAATACACTTATTGTTTTGGTGGAGAAGCAGTTCAGGAGACATGTTTCAGAAAGCTCCAAGTCTTCAGTAGTACAAGATAGGCGACTTTGAAATTGGTAAGTCATCACTGTGCAGGAGAAAAGCTGCCATTTAATGGTTGTGGAATTACCAGACACAAGTAGATGCTTGGTGGTAGCAAGAAATGTAGGTAGAAAAGTAATACTACATTCTTTACATTTCATCCAGGTGTAACTCTGAAGTACTTTTATATTACAAGTAGTGCAAGAGGAGTGTTATTCTGATAGCTCTATATAGCTGTTGAAATGTTCTGAAGAAACTTTGAATGTTTTCAGCAAGGGAATACGGCGAACAGAAGATATGGGTAATACTGTCAGGATTATGGTCTTAATTAGGCTAAATATTTAAATTTTATTTAGATTTATTGTATGTATGGAAAGAAAAAGGTTCAGGCTTGTCTGTCCTGTTATAGTTGCATTTACATGCCCTAAAGTCCACATTAAATTAACATAAAGATGTTTTTGCTTGATGTAACAAGAAAGAAAACTCGGGTTTTGTCTTTGCAGACTATAAATGTGAGATTTTGGAAAGTATTCTGAACTTCAAGTATTGTACATTTTGTACATTTAGATTGAAAATTCAGCAATTCAGTTAATCTGATGTACTGTGACCTTTATTGTAAATATTGGCTCTTTCAAAATAACTTGATTTCTAATGGAAAAGTTTGCCCTTAAGCTGTTGTTTTGAAATTTCTTGAAGAAGTGCTATGACGTGTCTCCCAGCAGGCATCTCCAGGGAGTTCAGTTCTATTCTTACTTGGCCTTACGCTAGTACCTTTGTTAGAAGACATAAGGAAAGAAGCAAGTACGGAGTAGTAAAATGACAAGCCTTTGCCTCCAGCTTTCACATACTTAGAAACAGGCATGTAATAGTCAGACACTTAGTTTGCAGTGTGTGGAGAACTTATTACTGCCAGCTTGCTGCAGGTGGGCTGCAGAAACTTCATCAATCCAGGGAAAGACTTGAGCAATTCAAAGACATTATTGAAGTTCTTGCTGAGTTACCGAGCCACAGTCTCTTCAACAGTCACTTCTGTTTTCTCACAAGATGTGTTGCTGACGCGCCAGTGAAAAATACAGGGAGGTACAGATGGGTGATGGAAATTTGGATTTATTCACAGGAGAACTGAACATAACTTACAAGAAGAGCAATAAAACAGTATGTGGGGATTTAGTATAACTGCAATCAAGTCATGTAGGCAAAGGGAGACTGGTGTCATTTGCAGTGGTCTGTACGCATACATTCTTGCAGTACACAACTTGAAAGGCCCCAAAGGTGGGATGTTTCAATTGTGGAACACACTAAAAAATTATTAGAAGAGCTGTATTTAAGGACATTTTGTTATAGGTTCTTAAATCTCAGCACAAATAAAACTCTCTCGAATGTTTTATTCAGGTGACCATGATTTGACAAGATTGCAGTTGACATCTAGAAACGCTATTTCTAGCAGCACTATGTTGCCAGAACAGGCTTTAGTGTTGTGATCAAATGCTCCCAGTTTTTCTTCAGTCATTACTGTACTGCAGCCTCTGGGTAGGATCTCTCTTTTGAGACTTTTGGAACTATTTCCAAGCTGTAGTATATGCTACATTACTCAGCTGCAAATCATTTCCAATAGTCAATGGAGTAGTCTTGGACTACTAATAGTATTGTATATGTGTGTGACTTTATTTAGCTGCTGTTTATTGAGTTTTGCAAACTTTGTGTAGGTATGTAGGTTTTTATTTCAGTGTATTTTAGGGTCCAGACCTTTATCTCTTTGGTCTGTATTATGTTTTTTGTAAAAAACAGTATTTAATACTTTGCTGAGAGTGGTAACTAGATGACTGCACATGACAAAGCTGTAATAATTTGCATGTGTGTTCAGATTATTTGTATAAGCATAAGCTTGACTTAAATCAACTGTTGAGAAAGAGATGGCTGAAGTCATGACTGAACAGACATATGGCCCATATGTTTTACTTTTCCAAACTCTGGAATGATCTGGTTTTCTTTTTGTATTTTATTATAATATTTTAAATTCAGTCTGTGTTACAGGTATCTAGTACATGCTGAGTACTTTCATAATGCATTGGAATAGGTGTTAAGGTATGCTGAAATCGAGTTTATTTGCATACTTTGTATGGGTTAATGTCTCCTGTCTGATGTCCGTAGTAGTACTGAAGTTAGGACTGACATCACCTTTAATAATTTACAAAATTTCTCTAATTTATCTAAAGGTGAAAGTAGGCTGTTGAGGTTTTTGCTTTTTTAACTTTAATGTTGGGTTTTTTCTGTAAATTTCCACTTCTATTAAGTGGTTGTGTATTATTTTCTGTATTTTTTTTACATCAACAGCCTTGTTGGTTCTATAGCCAACTTGTATAAACAGCTGGTAAAAGAAAAAGTATTGCAAAATAGAGTAAAGCGGTCTTTGAGTAGAGAACAAACGTTTACTGTAAGAATGTTTATGCAAAGAGGTTTTCTATAGCTGATAGTACAGCACTTTCTTTGTGTCATCAATTTAGGAGTATGGTGTTTTCAACATTTGCTATATCGTGTTCTGTGCTGTATTTTAGGGAATTGCATTTGCAGTTAGCTCTTTCTTTCCTTCCATAAAGCTACTTTATGTATAACAATGTGGTTTTGCTTAGTATATGAAGTGGAAGGCTGTGGTGGCTGCCATTGGTGAGCAGAGTTCCAAGGAGACACAAAGTTAACAAGCCTGTGCTTTCCATGCTGTGTGAAGTGGTGTCCTGGGAGAGCCTTGCCTAAATTGCAGGACTTTAAATCGATTTCCCCATCCCCCCACCCCCGCAGTGAGATTTTAGTGACCATAAAAAATATATAACTGATAATGCTACCTGGTGATTTGTAAACCCCATGTGTTGTGAGAGACTTTCTGGGAAAAGACACTATATATTGCCAACAATTTTTGCTGGCTCAGCAAACTGAGTTAAAAATATAAATAATTTTATGGAACTAGATCTTATTTCATTCTACTTTAGAATGAAAATCTTCTGCGTGTACCAGTACAAAATTACACTTCTTTAGCATTGCATGCCTGTTGCAGATGGAAGGGAATATACTGCTAATAAATTATAAACTGTATTATTACTACTATATAACCTTATTTTATGGAAGGAACTGAGGAGCTTGAATGAAAATCAGGTCCTGTTGGGAAACATTGTTCTCTTATCCTCAAGCTGTGTGGAACAATTGCTTCTGGATGAATAATTGTGGTAGCAAAATACCATTTATTTTTATTCCATTATTTGCATGATGGTTTCATTAGTCATCTTTAGCAATTATCCCTAGTCTCAGAGATTCTGAAGTGTTGAGAGCTTAAGTGAGATTAATGTTAAATGTTTCTCTCTCTACTGTAAACAGATGTTTATGCATAGTGATAAGGATTTATTTTATATAATATCAGGGGTTTCCAGAGCTGTTCAGATCACTGCGAGCTAAGGATCTCTGGTTTTAGTAGTTCTGATGAGGTGCTGTCAAGACATTCTGCTTTATTCATTGGTAACTGTTTGTCTCACTGCACCACCACCAGTAAACTCTGTATGTTTTCAGAGCAGCTGCCATTCAGGAAAGGACAAATATCAAGTATAGACAATGTTTTTACTTTCCCATTAGTTGTCAGCAGCTTATTAGGATGCTTCAGCTATATCTTCTTGGTAGTAGATTTGGGCTTTGAACACGCTGTGAGGGACTGAACACCGAGTCACCCAGGTGGGGACCTGGGTTGTGTACTCAGGGTCTTTCTAGGGGTGAAACTAAGACCGTAGAGAGAGCACTTGTTGTATATTCAGGTCTCACCTTGATGTAAGATAGACACTCAGAGGCTGGGCACAGACCCAGAAGTGAATAAGCCGTCTTAGTGGTTTCAAGATGGCCTTTGTAAGTGATCCTAAGAATGCCCTAGGAAAGCTTTCTTAACTAATCCTCATTCCTTCCTCATTAATATTTTTGCCCTTCTGATGTCAATGTTCTGTCAGATAAGTATACCCCCAACAGTGTTCTTCTTCTGTAGTCTTAGCAGCATTGTCAGAATTCAAGCATTTTCTTGTGCTTCTTTGTCCTAAATTTTATTCAGCAAGTACTACAATGGTCCCGAAAGAAAGGGAACTCTTCTTCCTTACGAGCCATGTGATGAAGAGACTTTGAGAAACCTGTTGGAAAACAAATTCAATTTTAAAAAAGTGCACTGGCGTTACTCATTGATATCTGGGAACTGAGTTTTCATTGTTCATATAAGATCAAATCCTGACAATGTGCAAACTCATACTTGATGTTGATTTTGTGGCTGTCAATTAATTTCTGCTGGAGTTATGCTTGAAAATGCTTGGAAACTCCCTGAAACAGAGTCTGCACCATATGGTTTAAACTTATAGTCAAAGACTATGACTCTGTTGTAAGGATAGATTGAGGTGTGCTTTGTGTGGGAAATAAAGGGAAAGGAAACCTCTTCGTTCTATGTATATTGTTAAATACCAAGAAAAATGAAACTGTATCATGTTAATGGCAGACAACTAATAAATTAGTTGAATTAGATGGGCATGTCTTCTGGAAGTGTTGTTTTGTTGTGGGTTTTTTTTTTCAGTGGTCATTTAAAAGGTTTGAAAATCTGCTTTGTATAGAACTGAAATATAGAATCATAGAATCATTTGGTTGGAAAAGACCTTTAAAATCATTGAGTCCAATCACTGCTAAACTATGTCACTACGCAACTCCTCTACCCATTTCCTAAATACCTCCAGGGGTGGTGACTCAACCAGCCCCTGGGCCGCCCGTTCCAATGCCTGATATCCCCTTCAGTGAAGAAAATTTTCCTAATATCTAATCTAAACCTCCCCTGGCACAACGTGTGGCCATTTCCTCTCATTCTATCACTGGTTACTTGGGAGAAGAGACCAACACCCACCTCACTACAACCTCGTTTCAGGTAGCGGTAGAGGGTAATAAGGTCTCCCCTCAGCCTTATCTTCTCCATACTAAACCACCCCAGCTCCCTCAGCTGCTCCTCATAAGACATGTGCTCCAAACCCCTCACCAGCTTCATTGCTCTTCTCTGGACACGCTCCAGTGCCTCAGTGTCCTTCTTGTAGTGAGAGGCCCAAAACTGAACGCAGTATTTGAGGTGCAGCCTCACCAGTGCTGAATACAGGGGAAAGATCACTTCCCTGGTCCTGCTGGCCACACTACTTCTAATACACCCCAGGATGCTGTTGGCCTTCTTTGTCACCTGGGCACATTGCTGGCTCGTGTTCAGCTGCCAGCCAGAAAAGGACCTGGGGGTGCTGGCTGGCAGCTTTCCAGCCACTGATCCTCAAGCCTGTAGCGCTGCATGGGGTTGTTGTGACCCAAGTGCAGGACCCTGGGACTTGACCATGTTGAACCTCAGGTTTTTTTAGAAAACCTATGTTTGCTTGGTTGTTCTCAGAATAAAAGGGTTTGTTTTATTTTTAATTGAAATAAATATTTAGATCCACTCGAATGTTTTGTTTGTTTTTCAGAGTACTCTTTGGCTTTCAAAGTAAGACAATTCTAAAACCAAACATATCATTTGTGAGTTTTGTTGGTTTTTTTTAAAGGGAACAGTTTACTGTGGAAAATGCTTACACTGAAACATTTCACATTTACTCCATGTGAAATATTTAACCATTTTGAAATTTTGTTAAATTTTTCAAATTTTCTTTCCTTTTGAAAATTTGGTGATTTCAGAATGGAAATTATGTTTATTCCCCAAAAGCTGTAAACTAAACTTTAGCAAGTGTCTCTGTTCAGCAAAAACAGCTTTAGAAAGGCAAAAAAAATTTAGTATCATTGCCCAGGGCAGCATAACAAGAAGTTTTGTATAAAATTAAAGTTAAGCTCAAGGCACTTGTTTGTGCTATGTCCTTTATAGCAGAAAGGAAGCAAAGATAAAGGCAGGTTTTACCTGTAAATCAAGACCATGTCTTAGTCTCTTTTTGCTTCTTTAGCCACACTAAAGAAAGCTTGAGAGTGAAAAAGCAAATGATACTACGCTTTAAAGACGTCCAAAAGAGGTTGCAAAAGCCAAACAAAATTTTTTGGTAAGTTGAATGTAGTGAAGGAACGTGATACTTCAGTGCTGGTTGGCTGTTTCTTGAGTTCTCCTATACTGAGTCACCCCATAAAAACCTCCAAAGGAAAAAAGCCCAGACTTAATATCTGATACGAAATGATATGTTGAAGGTAGAGCATATATTGGCTTTCACTTGCTCTCTTTTAGCAAAAAGAGTGACCTTGTAAGAGTATGAAGTCCGTGCCCATTAAAATCAGTTTTAAACAGTTTTATGGAATGCTTTTCTGTCAAAATAGACAAATTCTCAAAATGTGGATTTTTTTGACAGGAAAACATTAAATTCAACAACAAAGTTTTGTAGAAAAAGTTGACTGTGTTCCATGTAGCATTGTATAATGTAGTCCTTGAATCATCTTTTCTAAAATGCTTTTTCCTCTATTTTCTGATTTACAGAATCAAAATTTTCTGATGCATAATTTATAACATGTATAAGACAGGAAAATTTTTCATGGAAATCTTTTATTACAAATCCTTTCCAAATGAATTTGTTGGGAGAGCAGAATTTTCCGTATGACAGATAATCTTGGTTCATACCCAGCTTTGCTATGCATAGTATTCCATTATGCTGGTTTTTTTAATTTATTATTTTTTTTCATTTTGGAGGGAAGGAGGAGAATGGTGACTGTTTTTCTAAGATAAACCTCTTCTGTCAGCCTTTTTACTGACTTCTAGGAAAAGTAGGCTTTATTCTAATACTGTTCCTGAAGTATAACTTGAAGTTGCATTCCAGGGAGCTTGGGCTGCTGTATTTGAGACACTTTGATAAACAACTTCTCTTTGTTCTTTTGTGCTTTTTGGCTAAATAGCTAGGGTTTTTGTTGTTGTTGTTAAGTTTATTAAAATTCTTTCTGTATTGACTTTTCTGTCTTATGAATGTTTTAATTTTTTACTGCTGACTTTGCTAATGCACAGAATATGTAGGCCAATATAAATATTTTGGTACTAGTCTGTCATTTCTTAAGAGTTGCATGAGATAACTTAACAAATTGGTTTTTCGTGGCCTCATGTCATCTTTTGTAATGTTGCTGAAAGAACAAAGTAGAATTACATTCCATCAGTAGTGATTAGAAGCAATGTCTTTGGGTATGTAAAAACTGCTGTGTAGTAGATATTTAAACACACATAATCAACATCATATACCAAAAAGATATTTCAAAAATACAAAAAGGTGCCTTTTCAGAAGTAAATTGCAGTATTGTAGATATTTTCAAGTTTCATTTGAGTAAGAAAATAAGAAGTTTAGTGAGCTTTCCTGTTGGCTTAGAAAGAAATTCCCTAGTGTATTTTTGGTATGCGTTTCTTTTATACAGTCAAGTTTACCAGTTTGCTACAGTTGTTTGTGTTGTCTTCAGTGTGTCTGGTTGCATAAAAAATTAATTTGCATTATATTTAGTTTTAATTGAGAAATGTAGTGGCAATTAAATACATTTATTGGTGCCTAGCTTTTTTTCTCACTACTCTCTCCAGCTTCCTGAGAAGGGGAAGTGGAGAGGGAGGTGCTGATCTCTTCTCCCAGGGATCCAGTGCCAGGACAAGTGGGAATGGCTGAAAGCAGCATCCTTCAGGAGAGGTTCACTCTTGACAAGAAGAAACATTTATTTAATTAGAGGCTGCTCAAACCCTGGAACAGGCTTCTTAGAGAGGTGGTCAGTGCCCCACTGCTGTTGGTGTTGAAGAGGCATTTGGGCAATGCCTGTAATGATATGCTTTACCTTTTGGTCAGCCCTGAAGTGGTCAGGCAGTTGGACTCCATCATTTTTGTAGGTCCCTTTCAACTTAGCTCTTCTAGTCTGCTTTGGCGTACTGCATTCTGATCTTATGCATTAGAATACCTGAGCAGAGACCTGTGCTAGTTCCTTTTATATGGGGGAAAACATTTGTCTTACTGCATAGTTACAGAAGTTTTTAGGCAAGTTTGGTTCAAGACAGGAGGTCATATATATTCCATTGGATTATTGAGCTGAACTGTTTCTTCTGGTCTGACCAAAGATGTTCCTCTTCTTGTCCCCTCCAGAATTTCTCAAAACTGCATTACGACAGTGAGTTTTCCCCCATTTCAAATGTATTTTCACAATAATATGCCTTTTATTTACGACTTTAAAAAAAAGTTTCTCTTTCGTATTTGCTCATTTGTCCTGAAAGATGACAGTGTATTTACATTCCTCTTTGCTGTAGGGTAACGGAGTTTCCAGTCCCGTGTAATCCTCCTGCACCTAGCTTTAGTGAAGAGTGTTAGAATGTATCTTTCCATTTCTTAATAGTTGGACTTGATGATCTTAAAGATCTTTTCCAACCATAACAATTCCATAATTCTTATGCCATTTCTTTATTTTCTTAAAAATAATTGTATTTAAAAATATCATTGCTTTTCTGCATGTTTTTACTTAGCTTCGCATGTCTTACTTGGTTTTTTGCAGTTAGAGTTGATGTCTCCTTTGTCAGGTGACCAGATGTGAACTGACTTTGATCTAAAAACCATGTAGCCTTTCCTGTGCATTTGAAATTTATTAAATACAGTCAGGCCACTGGTGTCAGAAAGCTTCAAACCTCTTGCACATGCTGCATAGGTGATAGACTCATGCAGAATAAATTCGGTGTTTTCAAGATCTGTTGCCAAAGGCTGATCTCTCTGCAGTGCACTTGCGGTATGTTTGATGTTGTCATCAAAACAGTAAACACAGTGATCATCTCTGTGCCCTGTGGCCACAAAGGATTCTGGGATTCACAACATGCCACTGTTTTTCACAGAAATGCTAGGAATCAGCAGAAGGCTCAGATTTAGTTTAAAATGTTGTTAATATTTTCATTAAGGGTCCAGATCATGACATCTTCTGATTTCATAGTTGCCAAGAACTTTCAGTAATACAATCTTGCTTCCATTTCCATACAAGTCTGTCAAACCTTAATTGATGCTTCTAGTTAAAATCATCTAACTATTTGCAAGAACTATGTTAAGGAAAAGATGTTATTCTGGACAAGTTTAGAAACAAGAAAAACTTTTCTTAGCGAGACGTTGCAGAAGCCTTCATGCCTTAGTGTGGTAGATAATTTTATCTTGGGTCACTTTTTAAAATATATTTTTAATATATTTTAGTGTATGTTTTGTGCTTGGTTCAGATGGGCGTTGTGGAGATTTTGACTGTTAGATTTTGTAGGCATACTCCATACCTTAGGCTGATTTCAATCATTATGGTTTTTTTGTCCTTATTACCAGATGTGCTGTGATACTGGGCATCAGAAATGAGGAAGGGGAACCTCTTTCTCTTTTGCTCTGTGTGTTAAAGCCTTCTTCTGGTGTTGATAGAAGTTTTAGTCCAGTCAATCTGTTTAATTGCCCATGTGGCAATCTCATATAACAAACATGCCGTAACAGTTAATTTGCCAAAAAATCATGTACGTGCCACATTTAGGACACAAATGAATCACAGTAGATTTTGCAAGTATGCAGTGTAACATCCAAAACTGTAACTGGGCCCTTCCCTTGCAATGCAGACCACTTAGGCACTGTTCTGTTCTCTGTTTGTATAATTGAGATTCTACTGTTTGAGTACTGTGTACCTTTGGAAAAGAGGTGGCCTCAAAGAGCTTAAAATGTTGTGATGTGAACAATTGAAGAGAAATACAGCAGAGTAATATATGACTGCATTCAGGATAATATGTGGTTGATATTGGTATTTACTACCAAGACATTGTCCAGGATTTTGTATGGAATGACAGAGGGAAGTTTGTTATTTAGAAAAGACTGGAAGAAAGATAATGCAGTAACAAGGAACGGTCATTCATCTGGGAACAAGCTATCCCCCTAAAATTTGCAAAACTTCATGTTTCCCTAAAGATTTTCGTCAGGAGTCTAAGTTGGTATGTGCTGGCTTGTGTTTTTGAAAGTAGTAATTTCTCCTCTATGGGGATTATTATAAGAAGTTTGAATAGCTTTAAATGGATTCCTTGGATGCCTTGGAATGTTGTGCATGTCATGGTTGTCTGTTCCAAAATATAAAGCCCAGTAATGCTGTAATACAAAATAAAAAGCATGTTTTCTGAAAGTCCAGACAGTTGCTGGTTTAGGATTCTGTCTTCTCTGTAAGTTGTTGTCAGAGGTACATAGATAGGCATTGTCCAGAAGATCACTTGCCAGATGTATTGACACTGTTGCCAAAATTTCTCATAGCATGACCAGATTACCTTTTTGTCTCCATCAAACCTAGTCTAGTAGTGCTGCTTTTTTAGAAAGTGTTTCTGACTGTGCATGGGCTGTTGTAGCTCACAGTGTTGGAAAGAAGAATATAAAATGCATGTGAATGCTTATTTTGCATGCCTCACTAAGACTCCTACAGACAAGACGACTCCACTAATCTCTTAGCTTTGGCAGTTTAAAGAACCGGAGGAGTCTGTTTAACAAAGGTTGCATTTTTTTCCTTTAACAGAAAAAACCCCAAGTTTTGGTCACATTTGCTCTGTATAATTCAGTCTTCTCATTCCTTTTTATTTTCCTAGTCAAATATTTGCATTTGTGCTATTTAAATCCTTGAATGACAGAAAATCTGTTTAATTTTACCTTTTTATGAAAAGGTGCATTTTATCTTTGTTTGAAATAAAAGTTTAATACAAAAGAGCCAATGCAGAGATGTATGCAATTAAAACTGCTACTTGATCTTCAGCCTTAGGCTATAGTTTCAGCTGTACTTCAAGCAAACACTGCAAATAAAAGAAGTATTTCTTTGCCTTCTCTCTCCCCATTCCCCCCACCCTTTTTCTTTCATCCTTTCCTCAGGCCACATGCTTTTCTCCTGGGAATGAGCTCCTTGTACAAGGGAAGCTGGGGAGCTGATCTAGGGTGAGGCTGAATGTCCGTCTTTCTCTCCACTTCTCTCTCCCCCATCCAAAATGAGCCACCTCCCCATTTTACCTAGGATCGGGTTCTCCAGTCTGGTTTACTTCAGGACGGCATAAACATTTGGGTTAGCACAGTGGGGAAAAAGCTGTGTGTGGTGCTGAGAATAAGCAGCTGAGGAGAATGGGAGATGGGATTGATGTTCTCATCAGCAGTGTTGGCTTATGCTGCTTGGGCAGTGGGAGAGAAACTGGACTGAGGCAATGATCAGAAACTGCTTTCTGGAAAAGGGTGCAGAGTTGTGCATGTATCCCCTTGTTCATATTGTGTTCCTGCACATACCTTTGTGGTTAGAGATGGTGAAATCTGTCATTATAGTTTCCATGAAATTTTGGGTTTTTGGAATATAGTTTTGTTGGGTTTTAAATCAGATGTCTTGCAAAATAGAAAGCTGGGAGGAGACTATTTATTCATGTATTTTTGGAAACCTCGAAGTGCGACAGTAAGTGATACAATTTGAATCTTCTAAGATACTGGCATTGTAGTAGTACCACAATTCTGCAATGTCCCAAGGGTACTAGACCTTTAAAGCAAGGGACTGGAGGGATGTCAGGAAAGTGAGATGTAGTGATCTGTGCAAGCTCTTCTCTCTCATCACAGAGCTGCTGTTTCCTACGCAAGCTTATCTAGGGTAAGAAATGACCCTATAAAACTTCACCTAATGCTGGACACACTGGGATGTCTTCTCTCATTTTCCAAGGGCGTGAGATACCTCTTTTCAACTTGACTCTTTCCTTCAACAAATTACTAGGAGATTCACAGATTTCTGTGAGCTCCACGTGTGCTGTGATTTTGGTGTTTTAGTGAAGAGACAAGAGAAGGGATGATCACTAAGGAAGGGGGAAGGAGAGGGCACCTCCAACCCTTCCTAACGCTAAAGCAGAGATTTTCAGATACTGTGGGAAGGGAAGAAGAGAGTGTTACAATTTACTTAGCAAGACTAGATTGGACTGCTCAAGGCAGAGGAAGGCAGGAGACAAGACTGCTGTTTAGGGGTAATTTAATCATTCGGATATTATATGATACTGTGTTCATGAGAGTTACAGTGATACCATGATAGCCGTTCATTGTTGATAATTGCTTGATAGCTTTGAAGAAGACTGACGTGATTCCTTCTGTGATCTGAAAATGTTTGCTAATTTAGAGTGCTCTTATATGGTCCCAGACAGTGAATGGGACTGGAGTTTGGGACCCTCCAGATTCCAGAATGGTAAATGCTTCAGAGTTCCCCAAGCTGGTTTCAAAAGCTAGATGTTCTTGAGGCAGATGTCTCCTCATGGAAGTAGCAGCTGGGCAGCCTGAAGAGCTGCTTAGCATAGGAAATTGAGTGGGAGAAACTCTTCATGTCAAGAAGTCCCAAAATAGCAGATCTGGAATCCTTGTTCAGGTTTTTCAGATATCAGATTATAGAGAGAACTGAGAGGTACATACAGGTCCAGACTTACGGGCTCTGACAGTGGGACTTCTCAAAGCTAGTGTTCTGAAAGAGGCTTGGCTGCAGCAAAGCAGCTTCCTGGTGGCTTTGGGCTATGTATTTTACTATTTCATTTCATTCTAATCATTGATCCAAATCTATCTAAAACAACTACTTTTTCACTGTGCTTGCTTAACATCAAAAAATACATATCTTTTAAAAGCCAAAGTAATTTATAGACATTTTAAAACATTCACTGTTTTCTGCATGAATTACTGAATTAGATGTCAGTCTGCTATGCAATAAAGCCATATGATCTTGTAAGCCTTTGAAAATTTTATCAAGTACTATTCAAATATCAAAACAATTTGCCTTGTCGATACATTTTGTTCATCCTTCTTGAAACAGACTTTCTCAGAAACATAAAATTTCTTCTTTCAGTCTGTATTTCCAATACGTTGTTAGGAAGACTTAAAAATCCTGCTGTGCGGGTGTTTTTATCCAACAATTAATTATTGAAGTTGCTGCTAAATTTTCATGGAAAAGAACTGCTGATCTCTAATTGTTAACAAAATAAAAGGAACTTTCAGTTCCTGGTTGATGCCTGTGAATGCTGTGGTAGTAGAATACTGGAAACAGAATCAAAGTTCAAATGCGAGTCACCCGTGTCTTTCTGGAAAACTTGCTTGAAACACAAAGGTTTCGTGTCCACATTCTCTGTGCAAAGGAAAGCCCACACACCTCATGTATACCATAGCAAACAGCGATGACCAGGTGCAGGTGATTCTGGCAGAGGAGGGAATATACACTCTAGCTGGGGCTGTCTTCTTGCTCTTTAATATAGTTAGTAATTTTACCATTATAAAGTGTCTTAAAGTTACTTTTGAATTGTGTTATTAAATATTGTATTATAGGAATGTAAATTCTTAGAGGAAATATAATTATTATCCATAGCTGTGTCTTTTTAGAACAAAGAGTAGGCACTAACATTGCTGTTGTGTTAAAAATCTCACAAATGCAAATTAATGGGTAGTTATCATGGTTTTATTTAAGCTTAACCTATTGTTAATGTATTTCCGGTGTAGTTTTTCACTCTCAGCTTGTGCTTAAATAATAGATGGTGGAGTTTTTACCTCATTTAAAATGTTTTCAGCCTATTTTGTGTCAATTTCACTTTTGTTGTGAATTGAAATGCCTTGAAAATGTAGTTCACTGTTTAGTAGACCTCCTGAGGAAATGGTTAAAAAGCTTGTATAGTATACATTTGATCAATGAAATAGATTAATATTCTTCATATTTTTTAAGAGAATGTTTGACTGGCCTAGGGTTTCAATCCAGTTTTTGCTTTAAAAAGTGTTTTTTTTAAAAAAGCTTATGTATTTTACACCGAAGTAGTGTATATTATGTTCTTTCCATGCTTATTCAGTGGAACAGCACCAGAGAAAAGCTGAATAGTATTGTTTATTTGATAATTTTATTTATAAATTTCCTTTTATTAAGTTTGCCTTATTGGAAATGGATTGTAAA
Source organism: Mesitornis unicolor (assembly GCF_000695765.1). Lineage (NCBI taxonomy): Eukaryota > Metazoa > Chordata > Aves > Mesitornithiformes > Mesitornithidae > Mesitornis > Mesitornis unicolor. The sequence goes on along the minus strand of NW_010186283.1, from coordinate 156,147 downwards.
AGATGAGGTTTAGTAATGCCACAGCCAGTAGTTGAAGCCTTACCAGAGAGATTAAGTTGGTTTTGTGTATATTTAGTGCTGAATTTAAATGCAGTTCACATTAAAGCACAGTGTATCTTTTTAATAAGCCTTACTTTCAGGAAAAAAAATAAATCTTTAATTTTGGTTTTATATGACTTAGCCTCAGGTGTATTGGAGTTTTTTCACTAGTTTTTTCATTCTTCGTAAATATTTATTTGGCTATGGGACCTTGTTGTGTTTTTGTTGGTAATACTTGTTTTGCTCCTGTATTTACTGCTGGTTTTTAAAACCCAGGCTGGAAACATTTTCAAAACATTATGAGAATCATAATGAGTTACAAGAGTTATAAGGACTTACATTATCAGAGCCAACCTTGCATATTAAGCAGCAATCAGCCACTTGAAGCTTTCCATTGCTCTTTTGAAAGTATCATGAGCAATCTCTACTATAAAACAGATGAATCTGTGACAAGAATCCAAATTGCTAATTTAACAAATGAGATGCACTGTGTTACGCCAGCCACCTACCAAGTACAGTGTAGGTCATCATTATTATGTCCAAAGGTAAGTTATCAGAATACAGCAGTGATTCATTTTACATTTGGTAAGTAGTCTCCTGGATAGTCTGGCCTTCTTGGAGGCACAAGTGTTAGTTAATCTGTGCCGTTGAATCGTCTGACTAATGAGAGTACCCAAGATGATACCTTCTGCTTACTTTTCTTTGCTGTGGGGATGTGAAGGAGAACACTGCCTTCTTGGAGAGTAAGAGTTTTACCAGAACTGGAATCTCTCGGCATGAAGTTTGCATGCTACCTTTCTGCGTTTCTCTTTGTGGGCTAAATGAGTCATGTCGTGCATGCCCCACTACCTCTTCCACTGCAAGGTGACCCATGTGTCAACTACTTCTTAAAATGAAGAGTAATGTTAGATATCTCATGCCATACAAAGTTTCAAGGCATTGAGTGAAACTGGCAAAGGCTAGGTTCAGAGCAAGTTAGAATGGCATTCTTAATCTCATAATGTGGTTAAAGCTGAGAAACTCCCTAGCATGGGACAGAGTGAAAGCTTACATGTTTGGGAGAGATATGACAGATATATGGAAGAAGAATCCATTTTCTTTAAACATGAACAAGTTACACAGGGAGAGTTTCAATTTTCTGAATGCTCAGCAAATGCTTTATGTTGCCTGTATTTATACTCTCCATTAAGCATCCTTTGGGAGAGGACACTAGGATAAACTGACTAGCGGTCTTAGTCATGGCTATTTTTAAGCTGTATTTCAACAAATATTTAATTTTCCCCCATTTTACTTTATCTAAAGTGTGCATTATTCTTTCAGTATTGCTCTCTACTAGTTTTTGTAATGAGGGCTTACCTTCTGTGTTTAGATTGGTTTTCGCAGTATTGATGCTCCTGTTGTTATTTTGTGCAATACCATTGTGATTCAAGTCCATGTCATCTCCATATCTAATGCTACTGTAACACTGAAATGTTTAAAACTTGTTTAATAGAAAACTAAGCTTAGCTGATCAAGCCTGAGTTAACTTTCTTCCAAAGTCCTTTAAAAGTGCTAAGTGATTGAAAGAAGAAGGTGCAGTTTACAGAAGCGAGAGACTTCAACTTCAAACACCTCAACTCACAGCTTATGTCAGGTTTAAACAACCTAAGTTATAAAAATAAGTTGTCTCATCTTTCATGCTGTATTCACTGAAGTAGTAGTGAGAGCAAAACTCTGGGTGGTGACAAGCCCAGTTGTGACGGTGAGAAAATGCTGAAAGAATACTAAATGTATATTATAAAAAAATAAGTTTACATGCTTGCTCCCAGAGATTTGGTTGATCTCTCGCATGGTTAGCTGTTGTCCCTTCTTGTTTTACCTTCCCTTGGGTATTTCCTACTATGATAAGGCAAAAGTCAATATATTTAGTTAGTATATTGAAGTCAGCTTTAGGTATAAAGCTACAGTGATTGTGATTGTTCGTGAAATAACAGTTCAGGACTAGGTGGAAAACATTATTTTCATGCTGTCCTGAAATTATACATAGCATTTAGTACAAAGTCAGACTGGTCAGTCAACACTTATATAAAACAAAAGGTATCGTGTAGCTTTTAGCAGCCTTCCAGGGAAGTTAGTTATGTTATATGGAACCATTAGTGGCTCTCTTCATCGGACAAGGCATGGCTGCAGTTTTTCTTGTCTTAAAGCCCTCTCATGTGAACAAGTGTCTGATGTTCTAAAATTTAATATTGTTATTAAGGTGTTACAGGAGTGATAATTTAGGTGTAATTTTAGAGAGCTCTGTGACCTCTCTATTGTAAATCCAAACCAAACAGATCTTAAAATGTGTGTTGTAGGAGTTTTGTAGAACTTGCTGAATTCAGATTTTAGAGAGATGGCTTTTATACACAGTTTGGTTGTATGTGGAAATAGATTAGGAGTAATCATGTCAAATGACAGAGAAAAATTGTTTCTGCGATAGTACCTCAGGAAACTAAGAGCTATGATTTGTATAGATATGTGGAACTCCTGGTGTGCACACCGGGGTGTCTTGATAGCTCAAATATATGCCTTTTTTAATGCTGTGTACATTGTGTTAAAATACTGAAATCTGAAATTCAAGTATTGCACATGAGCTAGGACTAAGCTGCCAGTGAGAGTTCAGGAGACTCCAGAACCTTTAGGAAGATACAGGATTTTTACCTGTGAAGACCAGTTGTTTCTGCTTTAATTTAGGGTAATTGTATTTGTGACCTGTTCATGGTTTGTTTTCATGTATGAGCCCAATGCCCCAAAGGAAAAAGGAAAAATAACACTCTCGTTCCTAGGTTATTTGTAAACCAGGTCAGATATCCTTGATTAGCTCTCAGCTGGGGCACAATTTAAATCCTGACAGACTGAACCTAAACAGTAGGCTTTTTTCAGATCAGCCAAAAGATAGCGAGAGAAAAATAAAAGCTATTTCCAGTCCACAAGCAGTACAGCAGTGCTGAATAAATCTGCAACTGTTAATGAATAGCTATTTCAAATATTTACAGGAGGCCAGAGAAAAGAAGATTGGCATCCAAGGCAGCTGTGCCCAGGGAGACCTATTGAAAATAAACATGATAAATGATGTTCAAGTGCTCGTATAGCTGTCAAATATCAGAGGTACTCAAAAGTGGAAAGTGTTTATATTCTCTGGCCATGCACCTAGGCATTCTGGACATGGCTTTTTTTTTTCTCAATTTTTTCACAAAACTAACATTTAGCAGATCAAAAGAGGAGTGAGGGTCTTATGTAAAATATTCAAGAAGCTTGAACTTTTTGCTACATTAAAATACACAAATGCGTATTTGCTTTGTATGTATTCAATTATTTCCACACTGAACTAATTTGATTCCTAATAAAAATATGTGATGAAAGTTTATGCTCATAAATATAAGTAATGGATTTTGTTATGACCCTTTCAGTCTCCTGTATTACTGGATGATAGAGATGAAGGTTTATGACAGTTGCATTGATTTTGTACAGATTTTGAAAAATCGTATGTACATTGTAAGCTATGAACTTCACATGCTTCTCTACACATAGACTTTCTTTTTTTTGAGGGGGGGGGATTGTCTGGAAAATGTTTTTATATAGATTTTCAGAAGCTGTCATGCTGGTGAATACCTGTGCCCCCAAAAGTTGATGCCTTGTGTACTAGAGGTATACCAAGTGCAAAAGACATGAGAAAAATCTCATTACTTCTAGGATGCTATAGTAGAAATTGTGTGTTTGTTGTTCATGGATATTGCTTTCTTCCCTCTTCCAATTTTTTTTCCCCTCTTTCAAAAAGGAATTAGAAAAAATGATGGTAAAATACTAATCCAGCTTGTCTTAGAAATAAGTTCAGGTCCTGTGTTTGAGAGGTGAGCAAATGTGGAGTACATGTAACAAGCACATTTTCACTGAAAGACTGCAGGAAACCCATGTGTTACAGTTACATGGATTGCTGTCTTGCTTGTGCGTAAACTCCTGTCCTTTAGCACTGAAATTCACTGTGAAATAGATATGAGCTCAGCTGTCTGAACTTGTCATGGCGAACAGCCTAAGTAATGTCAGTTTTTATATTTGGTGTCTTGAGCTTTTGAAGCAGCTCTTAAATGAAGTGTATGCCGATGCCACGATGAAGAGGAAGAAGATATTTGAAAACATCTCTTTCCTTAGTGGTTTCCTCAGAAAGTAAGTTTTGGCAGAATCTGCCACATCCACTTCTTAGCAATTTGTGGTGAAGTAAGAATCGCGGTGTTGATGGGAAGAATGGGCAAAGAGGGGACCTCTCCAAGCCTGAAGACACTCCAAGCATGAAAGCCTGCCTGTTTTTTCGAGTTTTATCTTTCCACGTGATGGCAGATGTTACCTTTCAATACACCATTGCATAACAGTATGGTTTCCTGAAATGATCAAAGGAGACAGCAAATTCTATACTAGTTTCCTTAATATGGAGGCTTTGTATGTCACTGAGCATTGATTTGAAAGTTAAGACAATGTTAGATATTGAAATGCCATGGCCCAACATGCTTTCAGTCATCTTCAGTTAAGCGTTCCTATTGATTGCCTTCCTAAATGGATCTTTGTGCTACTTTTATTGTTTCAGGATTATAAAGCTGTGCTGGATAAAGTGCAACACCGGAGTCACTTTAGGAAAGTAATGTGCACTGTTGTATCTTTAAGTGGCATTTTATTGTTGTGTTGTATAAACCAAACCTCAGAAATTTGAGAGACATATTTTAGAAATTTTAAAGGAGAAATCTGAGTGGTCTGTGTTGCCTTTCAAAGGTCCAGGCAGTTGGAGTAAGCACTTATCCTCTACCTAAGTAGTACCACTCAGCTAGGAGCAGCTTTTGGTTTGGATTTTCCTCCTTCTGGGAGTGGAACAAGGTGTTCTCTCTCAATGACAGTTTTATGAAGGCTTACTTTGCTCACCAGAATCTAGACTGCTTAACCTTCTGTATGTGGTAAAAAACCCACAACTTTCCAAATTATTTAGGTAAAGGAATAGATAATGGCAAAGGAAGCTGTTCAGAAGGGTTGATAGATATGTGTATACCAAAATAAAACTTACTTTATATAGATAAAACTTACATGATTTTTAATCTGTATGAATACTCTGCAGAGCAGGACAGTCCAGTTTCTCTAGCTTTCATTTTTTTCAAAACCCTTTTGCACAGTAGGAATCCTACTCATTACAGAGTAGGCCTTTTCATTGGTTTTGAACAAACAATAAGCTGACTTACTTTCCAAGCAAGAATTGAACATTAGTAATAACCCCTTTTGTATTAGTAATACAAAAGAAAAATAAAATTAACCAGCAGAGTCTTCCTGGAAGAAATAAGATACTCATAGCATTCATTTAACAGGAGATCTAGCTAATACCAGTAGTGTGTAATACTCTTCAAATAGTGCTTTGTATGAATAAAGTTTACCTTTAGATATTTAAACTAAAAATTGTGTAAACCTCACTATTCACACAAGGTAGTGTTTTATTATAGTGGGATTCTTCTTTGGTTGTGCCAAGTACTGTTGTTTAAATACTGATTACATGAACAGGATTTGGGTAGAAAACATCTTACTATTGCAAAGCTTAATAAGTAGACCTTCTGGTTGGAAGATGTGAAAGAGAAATGGAGAGTTCAAGGAATTTCAATGTGCATTACTCATAGAGACAACATTCTTGCTCAGAAACTCTGAGTTTTAAAAGAGCTTCTGGTTAAACTGTGAAGGCATATTTCATGTTCTCTGGAAACACATGTACCTGTGGACTACTTTTGTTACTGAAAATAAATACATTTTCTGCTAAAACTTGTAAATGTCAAGTGCGTTCAACTACTGGAAGAGTATAGCAGACTTACCTTTTCTTCCTCCTTTAGTGCTTTCCAATTTCTGCGAGTAGATTTTTCTGCCTTTCATACAAGGAAAAACTTCTTACCATTCTTGGGTGTAGAAAGGAGATTCAAATGGCAAGTCCAGACAAAATTTACTCACATCATAAGAGTGGTTTCTTTGGGCATGTCTGATGCAGCATCCCGCTGCCATACCCATACTGAAGGCAGCATCTGGGCTGGTCTGCCACGTCTGCAGTGGGCAGACTGCATCTGCCCAAGGTGACTTCACTAAAATGACCCAAAGCACTTTTGTGAAAATAATCATTGTCATCTTGCCCTAGATCTTCTGCTGACTGTGAAGAGGGGAAGGATACTCTCCATTACTTTACTGTTCCCCAGGATAATTTCTTTTTCATCCTTTTAAAACATGTTAGTACCTGCATCTGCTCATATTTTTCTTAGGCCACAGCAGTAAGAGAGAATAAAGATGTTGCAGAAAACCCTTAGTCTCCCGAGCAGAAGCAGAGAAGCTAATAAAACGAGCCTTCATTTCACTGTTGCTGCTCTTTCAGAAATTCCTGAGGAGTGGTACTGGATGGACCTGAAGATGCAGGGAGATGAAACTTAAACTACTCAACTTCCACTGTCAGGTGGAAAGTTGTTTGTAAACATAGGGATAGAAATTTTCTTTGAGGTTTAATCAAGCAGATACCAGTATTTGCTTATCCATGAGAGTCTGAATAGGGAGGAGTAAGCAAATAGATTTTTTTATGCTTTGTTAGAGCACAATATTCTTTGTTGAAGAGGGATAAATAAAACATAATTTATATCTTCTCTATTAAGTACAGTGTTTGGCCCTTTACATATTCCAAGCGGTAAAGGTGTCATAAAAGAAATAACATTTTTATATTTCTGTTGGTAAAAAATATCTTTACAGTAAATAATAAAATGAAAGTTCTATAAGGATTTTAAAGTTGCTTTCATGCTTGGTTATTGTAAACTGCAGTATCCTTCACTGTAACTTAATTTTGAGAGTATCTAAGCATAGAGTAGATTTTATAATGTCAAAATTTCTGTGACATTGATAATTTTACAGGTTACAGGAATCTGATTTAGCCATAATAAAGTTAGAACTGTGAAGCTTATCTTTTCTTTCTCAGCCCCTCCACCCCTTTATAGAGAACTGCAACTCCGACTTTACAAAGATTTGTGCTCAGTTTGTACATGTATTCTAATGTATTTTTTGGTGTTTAATTATTTTAATTTGCATACTGGGCTTGCATAGTCTCCTTAAGTTAATTGTTTCATTTCTCCAGCTGTTCCTAAATAGCCATTGTGCTGATCAAGCACTTACTTCAGTATGTCCTTGATGAAATTAATGAAAGCATCTGTAGAAGCAGCGAGAGCAGCTGCAGTGCCTTATGGAAGCCAACTTCTGCTTAACATTCTGATAAAAGAAATAGTTTTGTACTTGTGCTGGAAGCTAATGCTGGCTGGCTTACTCCTAGCATAAAAAGAGTTGCACCTGCCACAGCTAGACCCGACGCTGAGGCTTGCTGATTACATGTTCTTGTTAGTGGCATTGTTATTGGTGAAATGGGAGTGATGTCATCCTTATCAAACCCTACTGGCACCCTACAGAGTGACAAATAATTTGCCCACTGCTGTTTATCAGCATGGGCCTTGTTTTAGAAGTGACGAGAGTGCTGTATTTTCCCAGTTGAATGCCGTACAACTGCAGAGGTGTATGAAAATGAAATGGATTGATACTTGTAATCACCGCACATAGTGATGGGTAAGGTGTAATGAAACATAAGTGCACATTTAGAGTAATTACATTGCTACCAGGTGGGGCCCTGGGGCTTTGCATGTATAGAAACTGCTTGAGGTGGCAGATACACAGGAAGAAGTGCTGCAGCACCATCTGCTTTCTTCTCATTTCCTCATTAATTCCTCTGTCCCCCAAGCATGGACTGTGCTGACTTTGAATAGCACTTGGACTGTTCAGTATCTTCTCTCCTCGTTGTTGGGTGTAGCCCCAAACACTGTGGGGATATGATGCAGAACAGCAGTCCTTGTGAGTAGAACAGATTAGTACACCCTTCTGGAGCTCTTTGAGACATATGTTACATACTTCTCCTTTTTAATCTTCTCTCAGAGTTGTAGTAAAATCTGTTCTTCTTGTATTTTAAGGCAATAACTAATATTATAAGGTTTTCTGCATGTATTGGTTGTATATACTTACATGTACATGTCTTAAATGGGTAATGAAAAATACTAAGAATTCCTCCAGACATAAATCTGTATTTTCTCTTTACTTCAGTGGAAATTTGTAAGCCTTAAGCTACTTGTATTTCTCCTGAGTAAGTAATGAGAATAAATGGTTGGTAGTTGAAAACACTACAAGTATCTTTTGCTCCTTGGAATTACTGTGCAAACTACAAAATGAGAGCTACATATTCTCATTCATTTGTGGTAATTACTATGAAAAATGGGAATGTATATTTTGAAATTTTAAAAAGGGAAGAGAAGCCTGGTTCCTCCAGGGATGCTATTCACACAAGCACACCAAATGTCTCAAATGTGGCAGATGTGCCACACATGCAGTTTGGTTGCACGTCTCATGTAGAAAAGGCTTAATGTATCTCAGATGCCTTGTATTCTTCTGCACTTGTTGATAGCTAATCGCTGTGTGTGCAATTACTTGTCTGGGAGTATGCTATAAAAAACAGTGTTTTTAAAGCAGTTTCTGGACTCATGGCCATAGTCAGATTGTATTACTGTGAAATGTTTCGTAATTTCTGTAGCTTTTCTGTTATAATGCATCTCTTAGACATCTTTGACATTTTTATTAATGTCACTTTTTCCCCACTGAATGTAGGTCATCATATAATTTGCATTGTTTGTTTCCTTGTAAAAAAAGAACATTGCTGAATCTGACTTTTATTTTTTTAATAGTGTGTCATAGGGTCAAGCTCATACTTGATGTAACTGCAGGGAAGTCAGTGAAGTAATAATACCTTAGTATTTAGTAATATACCTTACAACTGAAGCCTGCCCTGTTAAAGTATAAAAAAAACCCACAAAACCCCACAATCCTCCCCCACCACCACCACCCCCAAAAAAAAACCCAAACAAAATAAACCAAACCCATCCAAAACTGATGTGAGCTTTATCTAGGTATAAAAACAATTCTGTATTTCTGAGGTGGCTTCTGGTAGCTGTTTAGCATAAGTTACCAAACAAACACAGATTTTGGAAGTTATTGCTGATTTCAGAAGCAAACACCAAAAAAACCCCATCACATTTTGAACAGATTTACTTTAGTGAGAGAAATTATGGGAATTTTAAAAATAGATGTGTGTGCAAGTAGGCTGATAACCTGTGCTGCATATACAGAGAGCATAAAAGTTTAATCACTGTAAACCTTGAATGAAAAAAGTATTTATGGATGGCAAAGCCATTCAATTTTATCAGCTTGACAAAAGCTAGTCAATTCTTAACATTATTAAGACCTTTATGTCACTTCTGGGAACCCTTGCAGAATGAAAACATGAATGATCCAGTTTTTAGAATTAATTTGGTGACAGTCCTTTATCAGAGGAATGCATCAGGATCTCCTGGCCTGGTGGATAAATTACCTCGGCAGCCTGTGACCTGAGAAGCTGTACAACTCTTGGACATGCTGCTTTTAATGTACTTCAAATAGTTCTTTTGATTAGAATACTGGAGTACTCTGTTTATCCCATTGGCCTTACGAAGGTGGAACATTTTGTAACACTCAAGGAGAGCAATGAATGTTTGGGGTTTTTTTTTGTTTGTTTTACAACCGTGTATGTGCATTTTTCTCTCTGTTTAGAGTGCGGGATCCAAGATACTTCTCATGATCATGTTTCTTTCTCTGACAGCAAACAAAAGACAGATACCCTGCTTCTATGAATTAGTCTTTTAAATGTGTATTGAAGGTGGTGATAATTGTAAGAAAATTTTGGAGTCTGTTTACCATTTAGCTTATCGACATTGTTACACTGTTGCCAGTCATAACTTCAGGGACTGAGAACAATGGTAGCATTTTAGCTGTCACTCCTCCTTAGAATAGTAAATTTTAATGCTTAATATGGACTTTAGTGTTCAGTTAGCTTTCCCTCCTTCTTTCTGAATATTCTATACACAGTGAGAACGGCCAAGTATTTAGGAACTTCAGCTTAGAAGTAGTTTGATTTGGAGGTGAGGTGTAAGATTGCATTTTTTAATCAGCAATTGAAATGTAAGTTTGTTCGTTTGTTGTGGTGGTGTATTTTTGATTTGGTGGAAAGCTTCACTAGTGAAGTGCTTACTACTAGGCAAGAAATATCTTAAGTATTTCTGTCCGAAATCATGGGAAGTTCAGTTGTATTCTGCCAGTTTGGGACAGAGGATGAAAAATGGCAGCACATTTGCCTTAGACAAGACCTTATTTTGCAAGATTTTAGTATCTTTTATTTGTCTTTTGAATACAGTTCCTGCCTCTGTCTCAGTTCTCTCTGACATACTTGCCCAGATGGACATGTGTCTCTCTTGAGAAGAAGAGCTTATTTTGTCCTTGTGGCTATGAGCCTCTGGTACTGCTTCTGTTGGCCTTCTCTTGCATGTGATAGCAGGTGGCAACTGTAAGTAGCAGTGGCGTTTCCAAGTTAAACGGAAGCAGCAGCTCTCAAACTCCAGAGATCCCTCTTCCTTTTCTCCATCCTCCAAAGTGTACATGCTACATTTTTAAAGATGAATTCTTTAATTCTATAATAGCTGATGAAAGGGCCAATGAAAACAAACAAACTGAAATAAAAGCATAGCTTCAAAAGACAGTTGATTGTAGGCTAGCTTCTACTTTGAAATGTAGTGGCTTTCACTTGTATCATTTGTATTCTTAGGACGAGACCAGCTGTTACATGGAAAATTTTCAACATAAGAAATTTAGCTTGCATACACAAAAGAAAGGAGATGTATTTTTGCCTATAATCCGTAGGTCATCACAAGTGAATTAGCCATTGCTGTGCAACTTCTCTATGTGAGTAATGGCTGGATTGCTAGAAATGCTTGGTGGCATTAGTAAAAAAAGTTATAAGAAATTTATATTTGTCTGATAATATATTTATATTTTTCTGTCTTCAGTAGAATAATTATATGATTACTGCAGATAAAGCTCATTAATGATCTGACAGTAGGAAGTGAAACCTTTGTCATCCACTGCAGAGGAAAAAGTACTACAAAGGTGATGTTAAATCTGAAACGTAAGGCTCTCTTGAGTTTGGAGCTAGACCCAAAACCACAATGAACTGTTGTGATATGTTGTTCTTTAAGCCTGCTGTTAGGAACATGCCTGCAGCGAAAGGTGAGAGGTTATGATGAAATTGCCAAGTTGGTGGAAGGAAAGGTGGGTGTGGGGAATGAGGGAATGGTCAATGCTAAGTGCATCATGAAGACAGAGTATGCTGAATTGCTTGAACCCTTGAACAGTGAGCTTGTACTCACTGTTTTTACTTTGGACTTCTCTACTGAGATGTTTGGTATTTTGGCAGGAAAGGAGGGTAGATCTTACATATGTCTGCCTGGTTTTCTGGATCTTGGCAATATGAAAAGTTCTTGGTTCACAATAAGAGTGATCTTTCAGTTGTGAATTACTGTGTTTGTATTGAATTGGATTTGTTGAATATATTTCTTTAACAGGACAGGTAAAACCACTGTGCCTCAATAGGTACAAAATTTGATTCCATCTTTTCCCTCTACCTTTTTGAATAAGCACTTTCAAATTCTTCTGTTTGTTTTCTGTTTTCTTAATATCCTTAAATTGACACCTGTCATGATGTCAAAGCTGACTCCTGTACTTCAAATCAACAGTTAATTTTTAAAATTGATACTGGGAATCAATTTTAATAACAGATTTTAATCCACAATTCTCAACTTATAACACTTAGAGGTGTGTGTGACTCTTAGCATGCCAGAATTGCTTGTGGATTAGACTAAATTAATTTGTTAATTCTGAACATGTTCTGTGTGAATATAATGCAATTAGTTGAGATGGATTAGTTAATATATGAATTATGGAGGATGAGAAATTTTAAACCAGAAGAGGGCAGCAATGCTACAAAAAATAATTTTGGCTCAATTATCTTCCTTTTTCTGTTTTGCCAGTAAGTCACGTGTATGTGCTCTTCTAATTTCTTGGACAGACTTTAAGATAAGTACCATGAAAAAAGTCTGTTAATACCATTGCAGTGGTTATTATTTCAGTTATATTTCTTTGAACGTCTTCTTCCTGCCAAAAGATATTAACTTGAAGAAGTACATGTAGAAGACCTGCAGACTTTTTTTCTTTAGCATATATTTCTAGTATGAAAATTGATTTTATGATGTTGTGGTGGTTTTTGGTTTTACTGCATCTGTCCTTAGATTATTCAGAAGAAAGTCTTAAATTTTTTAGTTTTCACAATCATATTCATTTTAGGGAATTGAACATCAAGCTGGGGAATCACCTTTTTGATTTACATGTTGGAAGCAATAAGTTATGCTGGCCAAATATATTGTGCTGTATTTTAACAACTTTACTGTCACCAGAATGTGGCTGTAGAAACACTAGAGTATTACACAAATGTACCAGAGTATATAACGCAGTATTAAATGCTTGTGTGTAAACTGGAGTGAGGAACATATAAAATGTGAGGTAGTCCCTAGAAATGCAGGACTAAAATTTAATTGATTCTGTCTGATCATGCATCAGTTGTAGGAGGAAAGTGATATCTTCTTTTTGGAGTATGTTCTAAGAGGTAGTTTAAGGGGTGAGGAATAATTTCAGTGCATTTTCCATATGTAAAGGAGAGTAGGTCTGTTGAGGAAGGTGATGTCCCACGTATTCTTATTATAGAACAGAGCTACTCCTCAGCACTCAAAAGTGCTGATACAGTTCTGTAAGTGAGGGGGAAGAGGAGATAGACGAACAAGTATGCATTGCTTATTTTGGTGCTGAGAGAACATCTGAAGAATAACTGCAGCTATTTTTATGGCAATAGCAATGTGTTGGGTACTAAGAGTTGTGGACATGTACATCTTGTGTACAATTACATTTGTGGAAATGTAAGGTTTGAACCTTCTTATTTCCCAGTGCTGATTCAGACAGGAAAGAAATAGCCAAAAACTGTTCAAGGGTCCACACTGCCCTGTAGTCTGAGACAATAAAACCAAATGTTCACATGCTACAAGAAGCTGGAATATACAGAGGGTGTTGATTCACCATCTGGGAAAAAATTAACATTTCATTTGTATTAGCTGCTTCTGTTCTGGTTTTAGACGCTGACTCACTGTCTGAACACACTGGAGGGCTTCTCCTAATATGTTAATTTTAAACTAGTCTGCGTGCTGATCATTATCCTTAATAGTTTCCTGAATGTGGTGCACAATGCATACTAACGTGCCGTTGTTAAAGAGCACCCTACGTCCAGGTTGCTATTGGGTCTGCACACTGGAAAAAGAAGTCCAAACTTAACCTTCTGTTGTTTGAGTTCATGTAATTATCTGTGCTTCTTCCTGGCTAGACGTGTCTTAGTCCTGTGTCAATCTTGACTAAGACATGACTAAGGGGAAATTGAGAAATCAAGCAATCTTTGAAGATGTTAAGATGACATCATTGTTTAAGAGTACCTGAGCTGTGTAACTTCTATGAGCCATTGTCGTGATTACTTACGGGGAATTTCTGGTTCCAGATTTCTGGTGTGGAAAAGGCTGTAGAAGGCAGAAATATGTGCTAGTATGGCACAAAAGCTCCTCCCAGTTGGCAGTCCCCCCCCCCCACTCAACCCAGCTGCCCACTGAAGATGAAATCATTTCATGTTAACCATAATGTATGCACAGTAAGACTAACTGGGCACTAATACAAGGAACTATTGAGTGGCTGAAGTCTCAGATATTTCTACATGCCACAGGCATGAATTCTTTTCAAAAGAGATATCCATAAGTATGTCTTGCAGCTTTTAATTAAATCCTGCAAAATCCCAGCAAGACTTAAATAAATGTTCATTGCTCTTCCACTGATATTTTCATATTTTGGGGTTTTTTTTATTCTGAGCACAGAGGTGTAAGTTGGAATTCTTGCCATTAAATGAATCTGGTAATGCAAGATAATGTCGGTAGGCTTCATCTGATTCTGTGGGCTTCAGTTTTAAAGGTGCATTTATTTGACTTCAGACGTGTATTGAGCAGCTTTGGCTTGATGTGCATAAGTCTGTATCTTGCAGGGGGTTTTTTTAGCTTTTTGGCAAACTGACAGAAAATGGCACAAGAAAACAGGTTTTCAAACACCTTGGAAGTTGCTTTCCATAGTTTCATTTTTTAAAATGAGATAGTTTGTTCCAAGAAAGAAAGTAATTGCTTACTAGCTTCCCTTACTATACTCTGCACTTTGGTTAATACCTAAGATGTGTACAAATTAAGAACTAAAGTCCAGTCTCTATTGACTATTTAGGGAAATAATCTCATTTAGACACCTAAATGAGATACTCAAAATCAATGTAAATACACCTGTTTTCCCCAAAGTAGAAAATTCCCCAGCATAGTTTATAGATGACAGTATACATAATAATACCTTTGTAGCATCCTGCCAAAATTCAAATAACACCTGAGGTGATGTCATGTTTTCTTATGTGGAAGTTGGGAGAATTTTATTTCCTAGAACCACAGAAGGGTTGAGGCTGGAAGGGACTTCTGCAGGTCCTCTGATCTGGCTCTTCTGTTCAGGCAAGGCCAGATTTGTGAGGGTCTTTCTGTGAAGGGATTTTTTTATTGTTCATTGCTCTACTCTAACAAGTGTCCTAGCTTTTTACCTGCAGTGCAGGCTGCAAAGCATGTTAAGTTTTGCAGTCGTACGAGGTACTTGTTAGGATATACCTCTGCACACTCCTGGCCAACTTACTGCTAGTAATGTATAAATCACAGTTAATTTGATATTAATAAGTGGGAAGAGTTTATCTGTATCTTTATGTCAAATGCATAAATGTAAACCAAATTTACATAATGTAAACCAAATTTACATAATCTGATTTCTAGAAACTTCCTTTTTCTAGTTGGGTTTCTGAATGCAATTTTCAGGTTTAATTGCAAGATTACTTTTGGATTTATTTTCAAATGTTATGTCTTCTGTTCATAGTTTCCATCTTAAATATTGCTGGACATTTTGACCATCTTTTCCTGTTTTCACTGTAGTGATGAATAAATTTCAATTTACAATTAAAAGCACTCTGTGGCAAATGCAATCTAGTCTAAGTTTGATTGGACTGTGCCCTATCAGCTGCTTTTGGTTACTTAGTCATTCACAATTGTTAATGTAATTGTTATGACCATGCTACATCTAATATATATAGTATAAGTGCTGAATCTTATATGCAATATTTCAAATGGTTGGCTTATTAATTTCGTGTTGTTACTGAATACATTGTTAGGACTAAGGTATGTTCTTGAACTAGGTAGGTGTCATATTATTAACACCATGTTGTAAAACCTGTCTCTCCTTGTGTTCTGAGTGTTTTGTATAGGGTTTGATTCTTAGTATTCTTCTAGCAGTAAAAGTCATTTTGTGTGCTTAAGTGAGATTTATTTGCTATTTAGTTTTTCTACAGTTTTCTTGTGCTTCCACATGTTTTTCTCTTCTTTCTTTTTTGTAGGTGCATGTTTTTTTCATCTGGCATATCAATTATGGGAGGATTTACTGGTGTCTTTTGCGTTTGGGACTAATTGAAACGGGTACATTTTATAATTAACATAGCTGAGAAGTTGGTCAAATGCACTGCAGGGTGTGCTGGATTTAGCATCTCTGTCTTTACCACTTTGCCAAACTGACATGCTGCCCAGCCTCTAGGTATAAGTAGTTATTGCTCCCTCTTCTTTTGTAAAACTCATAGACAGTTCTGAGAGTAGAAGGGATTTTTGGGAGCTTCATTTTTAGCATATTTTTTTGCTTTAAAACCAGCAGCTTTGGCTGGGTTTTTTTGTTTCTGGTTGTTTGGGGCCTTTTTTGAAGCTCTGATGATAGAAGTGTGTGATACTCGATCAAAGGACCTTGGGTTCTGTTTCTTAATCTGGAGAAACTTGCTCTGTGATTCCCTGGTATCGAAACAGAGGGCCTTATTCACTTACCTGCACAAGAAATAAGCTCATGGACTTTCAGGCAAACAAAAATGTTTGGAACTACATGTGAAATAACTTTAGTTCCTTGAATCACATACATGAAAACATCATCCCATGGAGCTATATAAAAGTAGCACCTGTGGCCATAATGTCTGCTTTGGGGTTTTTTTGTTAGTTCCCCCCCTACCCGTTCCTAGGCCTGTGTATTGCCTTAGTCCTGCATCTTGTAGTGTTTGGGCCTGGTCATTTATTTCTCTATTTTTCTCCTTCTTGCACAGTTCTGTTTTACCTGTGAAAGTGGAAAGTGTGTCAGCTGTGTATATCAAGGACTCTTGATCATGGCTCTCTGGAAAATGTTTGAAAGTATTACTGGCTCTGAAATAGCATTACCAGTAATACTTCATGTAAAAAGAAATGTTTGGGCAGACAGTGCATTAAAGGGGCACTGAAGTAAGCACGACATAATGATTAAATGGACGGCTTTGAACGAGGAATAGTGGCATCTCCAGCCCTCTGACTGTTGCTTCTAAATTGTTATTCTTTTCCCTTGAGCACTTGTTCTGAAAATTTGGCTCTTTGTGCACTTTGGGCAGAGTAAAGCCAAAAACCTTCTGTACTTTTTAAGATAGAGCCGAAGGAAATACGCA
>NW_010186283.1:104583-139453 GCF_000695765.1 Mesitornis unicolor | reverse complement strand
TTTCCCTCCCCCCGCAAAGGGAGTCATTCTCAAGAGTGTGTTTGGGAGGAGGCACTGAGGGGCCATGGTGGTCTGGTAATTCCTACGTGCCGATGATTAGTGAAGAGTGTGGGGAGCTGCCTCAGCCAGTGTGTGAGGTGGAGGAAGCCCTCTGCTGAGAGGGAGTTGTGCCCTATCCCAAATCTGTTGGCAGGAACCAGGGAAGTCAACTGCTCTCTTCCAGCTGGGCATCACAGGTGGTTTCCCCATGCCAAGGACAGCATAGTGGGTGCTCTCTGCCTCAGATGCCTCCCTGTCTCAGAGGAGCAGAGCTGAGCAGCATGGGGGGATGAGGGTGGGAGGCTGTGCTCCCTGGGTCCCGCTGCCAAGGGGCGACCAAGGTGCTGGGTGCTGCCCTGCGGCCTGAGCTGGGTTGGAGGCAGCAGGTGCAGGACTGTGTGGGCCTTTTGTCCTGCACCTGCTGCACATCAGGTAAGTATAAACAGCTGTCGGACGTAAACCGGGATTATCCGGTAGGTGGGCCTGGACCTGGCCCAAATATGTACTTTTTTTTTTCCCCTCCTCCTTATGCAGCTTGGCTTTATTAGCTGTTTTGAACCGCAGTTTACAGCGCAGGCAGGTGGTGGCAGGGAAGGGTGCTGGTGATGCCTGCTTGGACTGGAAATGTTCGCGCTGACACATGCGACCGGACTTAAACCTGGAGTCCCTGCATTTTGCAGGGTTGCTAGGCATTGGGCTTGCTCTGAGGTAGCTGGAAGTTGCACCACATTTAAGTTTTCAGATAAGCAGACAGCCCTGTGTTTAACTTAGGAAACATTAACTTCTTTGTGTGGCTTGCGGCAGTGTAGCAATAAGTTGAAGAGTAAAGAGAATAAAGTAGAAAATAATACTGCTTTATGGTTTTTATAAGGGACTGTGATCTCTCTGTTATCAATACTGAATTACAGAAAGAGACTTTCTTGCTGTTACCTTCCTTTATGAAACAAAAATACATTAATGATAAACATTTACAGTGGAAAATTTAAGATACAAATATATCACTGCACTGTGTGTACTAAGCATAGGAAATACCTCTGTAGGTCAGTACCATGGCATAGTAAATGTTTACTTTTAAAGGGCACCCTTCTTCTACAACTTTTTTTTTAAGGCATAGTTGTGTACAAAGTGTTTATATATCAATAGTCCTGCTTAGGGAAGAGTCAAGTGAAGAAAGCAGATAAACCCAGGAGAACCCATTATGCTTCAGCTTTATTATTTTCATTTCTTTATCATTGAGACTCTGTAGGTTTTTGCACATCATTAATGCAGTGAAGGAGCTATAATTGTAATCAGCTACAGTGAGAATAAATGTAAGTCAAAACAAGGCGTCTCTTTCTTGAGCTTCCTCGAACTTCTGAGAGCACTGTAAACAGAGAATTTTAAAGCAACCAGCAGTGAATGGCCTAGATTATTAAACCTGTGTGGTGTCTTTGTTAGGATCTCTTTCAGAATAGGAATAAAATCTGAGGGAAACTATGATTTTGAGTGGAGTAAACGCTAGAGGCAGATGCAAGTAAAGAACCTAGGCAGGTCAGAACAGTAATCTGGAAAAATCAACATCTATCCTGAATTTTGAAACAGAAGTTCTTAAAATTAGAGTATGGACCTATCAGAATGTTGTTACTGCTGAAATATGATTGGAACTTGGTGAAAATTGGATTTGGTCTCACAATATCCATTTAGTAGCCTAAACAGGCTGGAAAAGATTGCTGTAGTTAGTCTCAAAGTTGATAGTCTTATTTGTAGGCCTATTGGAAATAGATCTGAACAGTCAAAGTATAGTAAAAATATTTTGGGATGTTTGAGAGATTCAAATAGATGAAAGAAGCAGCCACTCTTACATTGATATTTACTCCAGGAGACAGTCATGATGGAGAGAGCCCTGGAGGACCTCAAAAATTATAGGAAGGGAAGAATACGAATAGGGAAGTTAAACTTTCCGCTTGGGTTCATGTTGTCAAAGTAAAAAAGGAAAGAGGAACTGGTTCAATTTAAAATTGATTTTTATTAGCATAAAGGCAGGTGTGTGCCTAGATAGGATGTACTGTCGGGGTGGGGAGGAGGGGAAGTAATACGGGTTTTTTAATGCAAAGAAGCTACATATGTGCAGGCACAGAAAATGTTTCATTTACAAAGAGTAAATTATTAAACAGATTTTAAGGTAGTTAAAATTGCTTATAAAAACCATTAAGCAGTTTAAAAAAGCAAAACAAAACAAAAACCAAAGGTCAGATTTTTATGAGTAGTATCAGAACAGCAGTTGGAGACTGGCATCTCTCCTTAAGCGTGGATTCAGTATAACAAGAGGTGGACTCCTTCTGACCCGATCGTATCCTTCTCCCTTTACCTGCAAAGACCACCTGGGAATAGAGAGACGATAGTTCAGTCCCCTGACCTTTTCAGTTCGTAGTGTCTTGGCTGAAACGACTCCTGTGGCTGAAACTACTCTTGTTCTAGGTCATTAAATGATAAATGAACAGTTTTAGATGCCCTTTAGATGTCTTTAACACTAACTGAGGATTTGGTCACAGGTTCTCAGTTAGTGCCTTATTAAGCAGTCCTCAAGTTTTAGTATTCAAAAGAGAATGAAACTCTATTAAAGGCAGTTGTCATGCATAGTGCTCTCCTGTAATCTTTCAGTCCTGTCTATGTGTAAAAGAAAAATGCACTGATAAGTGAAGCTATTGAGAAAATTCAGCCACATAAGTTACAATTTAGCTTCAGGTTTTCTTCTTAAGAGATGTCTGATTTACTCAACACCTTCTGAAGGATCCTGTTTTTGTTGGGTTTCCACTTGCAATGAAAGACCTTCATTTTCCTTAGACTTGTTTATGAAGAAATACGGTTGTGCTGTGTCTGGGTTTGTTGCTTCCTTAAGATGAACTGAAACAAGATGTTCTGTAACAATGGATACTTCAGATATTCAGAGTGTAGTAACAAGCAAATGTCTGGCAATATAAGGTAGCAGTAACGACATTTTATTGCATCTCATTCTACATATATTAATGGCCTTAAAGATGGAAAATGGAATTGATTCCCTGTGCCAGATGAATTGTCAAAGTTTATTGTGACCAGGGTAGTAATTTGTTCATCATTGTTTATGATCTCTTGTGTACTGTTCCTTTAAAAAAATGTACATTGAAATGTGGACGTGTAATATATTCAAGCACTTGCAGGTGCAATAAGTACATGTGATGCCAAAACCGAGTAACTCGTATATTTGAGAGGAAGACAGTTGCTTTCAAATACAGTAGTAAGACTGATTATGGTGCCATGTGCTTACTTGAATTGTTTCTTTTCAAGCATCTGCTCCCTTACTGAAAATGTATTTTTGAACACCTGCAGAGCACAACCATTTCCCACTTCCTTCCCATATAATGGAGTTGTATTTGCTAATGGTTCAGAATCCAGCACACCCCCAGGGAGAAGGGGAAGGCACGTTTGGTTGGTTTTTTCATCACTGTGAGCTCTGCTGTGTCAAGGAGCATACTGCGATAATCTCCCTGTGCAAATGCTAAAACTCATTGTGAGGTGTTTGTTGGGGGTAGCTGCAGGGCTTAGCATCTAAAATAATCCATTTGTAGGTGCAAATTTATTTTATCCAAACTTTAAAATGTATTAATATTGCCAAGGATCTTGCATACTGTCTAACGTAAAGCACAGGGAATTGTTTGAATACATACTGAAGTTCCGTTGCATCCGTATGTCCTAAAACCTGAAGAAATAAATAAGCACCCTGGTAGAAAGAAAGGGAAATTATCTTAGAGTTTAATTCTGTAACTGCTGGAAAATATATGGGAAATAAACTCTTTTCCTTTTTGTCTTAGGCAGCAGCCAAGTAAATAAATTTTACTGCTCATAAGGAAAGATTTGAATAACTCTGGTGTAGGTCAGGTGGCCAAAAAATTTACTTGTTTGGTTTCTAGTGTGATGGTATTTAAACTGCTGCAGTTCAGGGTGCTGCAAAGTTACCAGCAAGCTTTTTGATAGTTTGTTGTTTTGGGATTTTTTGTTCTGTTTTGTTTTTCTTGTCCAGGCAGCTTTTTTTGCTACCACTGAACCTTGGGTTTATGAATATGGTTTCACTGGAAGTTGTGTGGGTTGTTTTCTTCTCCCCCAGCATAAAAAGGCTTTCGCTGACAGTGTGTTGTTTTGCTACCATTGCAGGTAATACAATACAGACCTTTTTGTTCTGGTGGCATTGGTATCCCAATGGGAAGCTTCTCAACCATGTAACTTTTCACAGTGACTGACAAATGCAGTGAAAGCAGTTGTGGTTTGCAGAAACAGTTTTATTAGTAATTCTTTAGCAAAAGACACCAGTGCTTACCTTGCTTTAAAAGGCCCAGCAACTAAATTAAAATATTTAGATTTTATACACTGAGCTTCGTGTTAAAAGTATTTTGAAAGCATTTAGAACTAAAATAATAGCTATCCAAACATTTTTTTTCTTAAATTTCCATATGAGAAGGTATTTATTAATAATATTTACTTGCAACTGATGCTTTTGGACAAGAGAATATAGAAACTGTAAAAGAAAGTGGCAAGTATAGGACTTATATCCATCGTCTGCTTTCTGTCATAAAGTAGACATTGTAATGGCTAATAGTTTTTCATTATACTCTTTTGAATCTCCAGAGACAGCCTGTCTTTACCTCCTTTAGTTTTAAAAGTTTTATTGTGTCCTGTGGACTGATGTTGTAAGTCCTTGTCAGTCCCCTGTTTACACTGTTAAACACAAACGAACAGAATACCTGTGCATCTTTTAGCTGCACCAAAAAAACCCCAAAGCTGTTGATACAAACATACGAATGTAATTTTGATAGAAACAGCAACAAAAAGCTTCAGCTTCAGTATAAACCACTCATTGCTTTTGAAGACTTCAGTCCTGCATGGTCCTCTGAGGTGTGTCTGACAGTCTACTTATTAGAGTAAGTCATAATTTTCTCATTATTACCTTGAAATACTTAGTTGCAGTTAGTATAAGACCATATAAGCATAAGAAAAGCACAGTGTATGTAATAGAAAGTTCTTTCCATTTTCCCATACTATAGACTTCATATAATTAATATTTTTGGCTTTCATATTAAATGTATTGATTTAACATTTCTATTCCCATAAGAAGGGGTTGAAATACACATAGCAATTTTCGTGGTGGTTCTTCATAAATAAATTAGCTTTACATCTGTGACGAGACTAGAACTTCACTGTAGTATAGGCAAACACAGGATTCAGTCTGTCCCGTTGCAGATGAGAAGCTAAATTGAATTAACTTGCATTTGTCTTGGACTGACTTCTCACAAATGAAAATTACAGCTGATGAGGTAACTCTGATATTTGTCTGAGTCCTGGCAGAGCACATAGACTTTTGATTGCATTTACATATATGCTGCATGGAAAAATGAGGTTCTTTGCCTTTTTTTTTTTGTTTGTTCTTGTGCATTTTGATTAGTATAATTTCTATAGAAAGTATATATTGATAATTTGTAAACTCTTAGAATTGCAAATACTATTGGCATTTAGAACTTTTCCAATTAGCATCATGAATTTTCCAAAAAGCTTTCTATGATGCCTTCCTTACTGGTTCAAAATAGTAAATTCTTGATTTTTGAGAAGTAACTACAATTTTATAAGAATATACAGAACTGGTGACAGAAACATTGTATCTTTTATGGCAATAAACTGCTCAACCATGGATCTGTGGATGCTTTTTTGCAGAAGTGTTTGCTTTCGTATGTCCCAAATTCTGCTTGGTAGGCAACAGTTTCATAAGCCCATCTCTTTCTTTCCTTGTTTCTGTGCAGTCTTCCAGGACTTTCTGCAGCTGTGGATAATGCATGGTAGTTGTACTGCTGTCCAGTTAAATGGGTCTTTTTTAACTTTAAACTGCAATTTCCACAAGCTTTTTCCATTCTAAATTTTCCTTTTCAGACAAATTTTCTTCTTTTCTGAGCAGCAGAAGGAGAGTTTCTACTTCGGTGGTGTGAGTCTGGTTGAGGCTTCCCTTGCCCTTTCTCTATTCTAGAGGGTTTTTTTTAAGTTTCAAGAAAAATAATCAAGGATTCATGCAATAATTGTACAGCACTCTGAGCAACTTTGTGGGCTTCTCATTCAAGAATAAAGGACTTCTTGAAATGAATTCCTTTTCTTCAGTTTTCTGCTTCCACCTATGTAAAATGTCTTATCTGAATCTGATAATTCATTATTCTAGAAATAAAAATGCTTGAAGGGTAAGTATAAAAGGCTTCTTCATAAATATCTGAGCTGGTTAGTTTTTCTATGATTCTGCCATATTTGTATGTAAAGTATGTCAGACTTTATTCACATTTAGTAAGAACATTATTTAAGACTGGATATTGACAAGCTGCTCTTCACATTGTTTCTATTGCTTATGTTGCACAGAATTCTTTTAATCACACTTTAGCTAGTAAACCCAATATGCTCCCCTGATGAGGCCAATATATCAATCTTATAGGGGATTCCCCTCTTCTGAACTTATGTCCAGTTGTGAGGAGCTGTGTTTGTTTGTCTGAAAGGAAGAGTGGAAAACCAATAGAACTGGATGTTCTTCTCCATTTTCACCTTCATCTGAGCTCTTAAGTTAACAGTTTGTATCTTAGTTTGGATGGACAAAGAAAAACATGTGCAATCATCCATAATTAAACTAGTATTTTTAGCTACCTTTCAGGCCTTCATTACTTGGTTATACCATTTATGCACCTTCAGAATAAAGAAATCAGCCTAGCTGTGTATGACAAATAACAAGCGACAACTTAAGGATGTGGCCTGCAAAGGCATTTAGATGCCTATTTATATGCAACTGCTTCTTAAATTTCACTAAGATCGGGCAGTTGAATACCTTTATAGATCAGCCATTGTGCAGGATTGACAGGCTCTTTTAATAGTCCTACAATAAAATTCTTTTCCATATGGAAGAAAAATACTATGCTAAGATTAATTCTTGTCAAAATATGATTTCCAAATACATTTAATACTAATGTAGCATTGGGACTTCTAATGGCCACATATTTCAAATAGAAAAATTTCACTCAGTATTGAGTCATTAACCATGTCCTGGTTTACTTGCATTTTTATTTGCTGAAGCTCAGAACAGGGAGAAAACAGATATGATAGAAATGTTTCATTTGCCTTTTTTATTACAAGACACTCTTATGCATATGTACCTGCATTCTAGTATTAGTAAATATTTTTTTTCATATTTAATAGTTAATTTCGCAATGTGTTTTGCTGGAAGGAAGTCTATTTTTTGAGGCGCTGTAAATACTTAACAGGCAGTATTAACATACAGATTTTTGAAATGTGGCTTCTTTCTGGTCATTTTTACTCTCCAGTCTATTACCCATTTACTTCAGTGCCTTCCTTAAAATACAGATATGAAACAGTAATTGGATTTCTAGTTATTTTATAACATGCAGATGTTACATAGACTTACTCTGAGGTTTGCTCTGTCAGTTCACTGTAGGCATATAAGGATTCAGGACCAGTTTTTTAGGGTTGACTTCTTGCTCAAAAATTCTGATGATCACCTAATTTGGCCAAAGACCTTCAGGGGAAGTCTTGACTTTTGTTAAAAGACTGAAACTTTGCATGTCACACCCAAGCCTACGAGCTTTGTTGAAATTGTGCATTCTGACTTGTAATTCCAATCAGTTATTTTTTAAGTTGAGTTGTGCTTTCTGGAAGTGACTGCTGATAGTCCAGGTTTCTGCTCAGCAGAGTTTTCTGTCTTTAGAAAACTGCCACCAGTTTCTTACTGAAATTCAACAGTTGTATTCTCATGCTGCTAAGAAATTCACAGAATCACAGAGTATTAGGAGTTGGAAGGGACCTCGAAAAATCATCCAGTCCAACCCCCCTGCCAGAGCAGGATCACCTAGACTAGGTCACACAGGAACACGTCCAGGTGGGTTTTGAATCTCTCCAGAGAAGGAGACTCCACAACCTAATTACTGGGCCACATTCTGTTTTTCAGCTTAGAAGAATAACTTTCAGGGGAAATCTGTTTCCTCTGTAAAACATAAAGGCTTACTTAAAAATATATAGTGTGTGTTTATATGGTTTAGAGTTTTTTTCCTGAGTGAAATGGACATTTAATCCCAGAAGATTATTTCTTCTGGAAAGTAATTAATTACCAAAGGCAAACTATTACACTAGAAGCTATTTTAAAATCCTAGTTATAGTGTTGATTATATTCAGTTTACAGGCTTCTGGACATGACAAAATGAAGTCTGTGGGTTTTTTAGACATTGAAAATTAGATGTATAATTAGTCTATTAGTGTCATTATTAAAACAGTATTTCCTTTTCCTTACTGATCAATGCTAAAAGCAGAAATTGCTGCTTTCACATGTAATTGTGATTGTAACATTTGCGATCCAGCATTTTTATTGTTAATTTGTCACTTGGTACCACTGGAAAGAAACAATTTTCATTGGAGATTATTTTCTGTACTGGAAAGTTGTGTGGCTTTGTGCTTTATTATTTTTATAGGGTGGAGAAGTTTTCCTGGTTTGTTTCTGAAAGAGAATGAAAAAAAAGATCAAAGTGTAATGCTCTGACATTTTTCCTGAGAAGAGACCACCCCACGGTTTGATAGGTTTTATGTTTTTCTCTTGGTTGATGATTGATGCTTCTCTGGCACACCAACGGGTGTCTCAGGAGTAAAAAAGTGAGAGGAGTACGGTGCTAATATTACAGATCATTTGAAAGGACATTGTGTAGCCATTTCAGCGCGTTTTATTTTTGTGTCCATTGTTTACCGTATTTTTCTGAAGCTTGGAAAGCTCTCATGTTCCGCTGGGTGAATATTTTCCCTGCATGTTTCTCGTTGAGTTGAAACAACTTGTCTGATTAGTTCCTCATCTATCATCCTGAAATACTTCTTTTTTTGCTACAACAGCGGTTTCTGCTCCCCACTGCCACATAGGCCTCCAAGGGATCGTTTAACATATCTAAAGTGATATGTTCTCTTCAGTGCTAGAAGCTATTTGTATGTGTTACAAAAAGTGAATTACTTTAGTATAACAAAGTTAAGGAAAAAGAAATATTGGACAAAAGTTTCAGAACCATCTGTAATGGCTTACCAACATACACCATTAATAATTTAAAAGTGCATAAGTACAAGAGAGCTTCTCAAAATGTTTCTCTCTGCCCTTTTCTTCATTCTTCTAGAGTTCAGAAAGCATTGGAAGTTGTTTGGAATACTCTGTGTATCAAGAAAAATGACCACTACAAGGACAAAAAGCTATAAACAGTCAAGATAAAGTAGAATGTAGCAAATTTGATAGTGATATGCGTGATTCAGTGATTTATTTGTTGTAAGAACAGGTTTTCATACTAGTTGAGATTTCCATTTTGCATAGTAGGAATGTGTGTATTAGATCAGCAAACATGTTGACATCCTTCAGAAACCTGAATGCTTCTACTGGCTCATTCCATCTTTTGCGATCTTTTTTCTCCAACATCTCTCCTTCTAAAGTGTTACTAAAAACTGAACGTTTTGTTGTAGACCTGTGAGGTTTTTTCTCATACGTGAGTGTCTCTACTTCTTGATTTATGGAAGTACCAGCACGTCAGGTTTGTAAATCCCAGTGATGCAAATTCATCAGAAGGCAACTGTAGTAACGTTGATATTTAAGAAAATACTTGCAGTGTTTTAGAGAGCATTAGTGTTTGCAATATGTACATTTGAAGAGGGTTTCTGTAGTTCTGCTAATTCCCTGTCTCAGAAAGCTGATGGATTTTTATGGGTATGGCTGAAGGATGAATGCCCAGATAAAAGAGACAGAGAAATAACGAAGGAGGCTTGGCAGGGGTGAGGGGGAAGGAGAGTTGTGTTAGGCAGCTTTAGTTTAGTTGTGGTAGTTTAGCTTTAGTGAATGGAGGAGGAGATGAAAGTATTTGAAACTTATGGCTCTGTTTTGCTTTAGAAGGAGGCAAGAAGTATCTACTTACTACAACCGCTTCTAAGTAAACAGAAAAGGAAACCACCAGAGGGAGATGCAGGGTAAAAGTAAGGTCACTTTTCCAAGCAAGTGGTAAATTGAATACATTAATTAAAAAGAGAGGGGAGGGGAGTCTGTTTGCTCAGAACTAGTTTAAAATTTATCAGGGAAAAACGAACAAGTTACTCAGTGGCAACTTTATTAATAAAGAATTTTATTATTTTTCTGAAGTTGGTGTGTTTCAGTTGCGTTTATTGATGATTATTCCCAAGTCTCTTGGGAAATTTATTTTTTTAGCGTCACTTTCATTTACAGAATATATCATTTTATGGTACTAAGTATTGTGAATTTATAGGTCTGTTGAGGAGCTCCACTACTCCACAAATCAGATGAAACATTTCTGTACTGGATATTGACCTGAAGGGAAAAGAGAGACTTTGATTCATAAGTCAGCAGAAGTTAATAGACACCTTATATTATTCAGGCCAGAAATAGTTTCAGGATATATATGTTTTTTCCAGTTGCTCTAAGATAGATTTTATACACTTTGGATGTCAAGACTGCCAACAAATGCCTTTGCCTGTGATATTCTTGGTATTTTACTGTCTTGTTCCTCGGCACCAGTTTTAATTTTCATTAGTATTGGTGATTTTTCATAAATAAGCATTTATTTGAGATTTTTTAAAAAGTTTGTGGCTTCTTGGAATAGAGGTGCACCATCTTCAGCATAGCTTAGAAAAGCACACACTTAGGTGCTTTCTCTCTCCGGAGTCAGAACTGAGTCTGTGTTGTCTAACTTCTTATGAAAGGGAGAAATCACATTTTATGATCTAGAACATAATGTTTGTAAATTCTTTGGACTGACAGATTTGTGTAAGGGTACAGTCATGGTATATACTCAGTTATGATGGCTATGTCCTTCTAAAGGAATGAATGTCCAGCTATTTTGCTCTAACGTGTCATAAAACTAGCTGCAGCTTAGTGTTGAAGTACTAGTTTTTCTGTAAATTGTTGTATACAGGCATTGCTTATTTAAAGCAGCTATTACTGAGCACCACTTCTTTAACTGGCCTATGCTGCCAGCTGTAAGGATGCTAAACTTAGTGACACCAATTTCAGTCTTCATCTCTTTCAAAGTGGAAGATCTCTACCAGCAAGAGAACAAAACAACTTTTCAGTTTAATGCAAGTCAGTCCTTTGGGAGCTTTGTTTGGGTTGTCTATTAATTTTTGTATAATATATATAAGCCATATAATGGCTTAATTCTCCAAAATTATGTTTTTTATCTCACTTGCAAAGAAGGATAAGTTAGTAAGTATTTAAGCAATGTAACTTGTTTTTAAAAACATAAATTGATAATTTCTGGCATTGAAAGCTCTTAACTGTTGTAAAAATATCTTAAAATGAAACAAGATATGAGTGATATTCTTTGATATTTTAAAAATGTGTATTTTTTAATGTCATAATGTTGGTAGTTGTAGCTAGGTACTTATTATCAGCTTGCAGGATACTCATCCCAAATGAATGTAGCTGGATAGTTTTGTTGGACCGGATCATGAGATTTAGATAAGAGAAAAGCAAGGCTCTTCTTCCAAAAAGAAGACACTAAGCAGAAAAAAGTGTTAACAAGGCAATGAAATAAGGAGTTGTATCTGTTGTAAAATTAATGAGTTTTCTGGATTTTCTTGTCAGCAATGCAAATTAAGCCACTGCTATCTAATATTGTAATCTGCTCTTGAAAGCGGTAATTTCCTAGTTCATGGACTTCTTTAAATATTTTGAGTTAATTGCAGTGAAGATGATAAAGAGCAGTTGCCCTTATAAGTAGGAGCATCTCTATAGATCTTAATTTTTATGATCTGCTTGATGGGTCTGAGCAACTGGAGAATATTTTTACTCTCCAGGGTCAAGAGTAAATTCAGATTTAGTACTCTGAGGCCCTCTGAATCACCAGGATCTTAACCTTTGTTTTTCTGTGACTTTTGCATTCCACCTACTCTGCTCTCAAATTTTCTGCATGTTCAGAGTTACTCTTTTTTTGTTTTCCTTCTTCAAAAATTAATACGATTTTTCTCCCTTTCTCCCTTCTCCCTTTTTTGACCATCAGCCCATAAATACATGCTTGTGATTAAAACTGACATTTCCAATCATTCCATATTACTTTGTATTGTATTAAACTCTATTGCTGCTTCTGGGCGAACTGAAATTTGGAAAGGGATTTGAAGCGTTATCTTGATTATCACACTGAGCCCTGTCAAAGATTCATCTGTGTCCCAGCAACTGCTGCTTATTAAAGATACGTATCGCCATTCATGTGGGTCCATGAATATGTGTTGAATGTAGAGGTGTACGTGTGAGGGAACCTGGAATCATTTTCACGGTATGTTTAGTAGAATTTTTCTGGTTTTTTTTGTGTCCTTGAACCAAGAGTGATGATAAACCTTATTTAGATAATGCACCTTCTTTCCAAGAGTCCGGTTTGCGTACTGTGCGGAAAATACGTTTGGTGTAATAATCTCAGTAAGTGAGCTTTTTAGAAGCTGTTATGTATCTGTCCACAGGGAGAGTGAAAAAGAGTAAAACAATTTTTTGTGATTTTTTGTGAATTAAATTTATTGAGATTTTAAAATTTATCTAAATTTTATAATGAATTATATTTTAAAGAATTTAGATCTTGACAGTTTAGTTGAGAAGATTTGAGCTTGGCAATGCTGAAGTATCAGTTTGAGCTGTAACTTTTTTTTAGTAAAATTTGGTTACATCTTTATAAAGCATTAATGTTTTGAGTTTAAAAAATGAGAATAGGAGCTTCTGATATTGTAGCTAAGCAGGAATTAAAATAGAAACAAACAAACAAACACCATATACCCCCCCTTCCCCCCGACATCTGTTAGAAAAATTCGTTATCCTAAAAATCATATGCTTTAAAATTCATTTTTGGTCCATTTCAAAAACAAGTATATATGGTTACTAAAAATTAGGACTGTAAATGCAGTGTTTTACTACTGCATGTGTGTTTTTACTGATACGTTCACAGAATTATGAGGTGCTGGATTTGAGTAATTTTCAAAACAATTCGTTTACATATGTGGTGCATGAACATATATAAAAGTAATGTTAAGGTTCGTTTCGTCAGTGAATTCCAGTATTTGCTTCGTCAGAGAGTTAAGCCTTATCTAGATTTACATTTCCATTTAGAATTAAGAATTGTTTTCATACATGTCCTGGGGCTTTTTACGTCTTCTACCAAGGACACGAGTGTTTTCTACAACAGAACCATTTTTTTAAGAGAAGCAAATACTCACTTGTTATTTACTGGTAGACCAACACTCCCTTTTATATTGAAGTAGAAAAGCACATTCTGATGTTAGGTACCAGAAATGTATTTCAAAACACTGAAAAGTTGTCATTTTGGAGTGAAAATACACAAATATTTGTAATATTTGGGCTTTTGTATTTAGGTATTTCAGGTACCATTAGGTGTGAAAACAGTGAATGTGGTAATGTAAAGATAAGCATATATCTTTTTCTGTGTATGTTTGTGTATTTATCTGTATATTAATATCAAACACAGGCACACAGAGCAGCCAGCATACATTGCTACACTGATTGTGAATGTTTAAATTTGGGAATTCTGTACATTACATACAATGGCTTTTCCAGAAAGCCCCAGCTGTATGTAGTGTAAATTTGTGAAAAAAATGCTAAGATGTGCGTTGTTTGACGGCTTTGCTGATGCGGTTGACTCCGTGTGTAGTGGTCAAGGCCACACGTTGGGCAGCCTGCAAAGCATTTGCTATGGTTTTAGTGTTATGTGACATCTAGTGTTTTTCAAAGTTGGGTCATTTAATTACATACCTTTTTAAGCCCCAACTTAAAATCTTGGACAGAACTTTGTCTTCCCAGCTTTATCTTTGTAGCCCTTTGAAGAGGCTGGGGAGAAGGAGGGTAGTGGCTTGCAAAGCAGCAATTCAGAAAAAGAGGTCTGTATATGTCTGACAAGTGAGTGTCTGTTGTGTGCCCATGCACATACGAGATTAGGAACATGCTCTGCGTTAAAGCTGTTGTACAGGCTTGCTATATCTTTAATAAGAGTATCATGAAATTTGCCTTTGTGTTCCTTTCTGATTCATTTAGCTGAGGAGCAGAAGAAAAGTGTGTGGCTCTGCCTATGGTTTCTCTGCCATTGTTTACTGTGTATTATATTGTGTAATCCATCAGCCAACTTTAATTTCACAAGCTATTCATTGTGTTTAAACAGTGCATTTCTTATATTAAATATTTATGGAAGTCTTTGGGAAGAATACATTAAAATGGCAGATGGAGGTCGTTTCAAGCATTTTCTTGATTGAAGGCTGGGGACCCCTGTGAATTTGAAGTCTGCTTTCAAGGAAAGTTCACAATGTCTGATTATAACCCAGGCAGGCAAGAATTCCACCAATTCCCTTCACTGTGATTTCAGAAAGCAATGGCTGCCTACAATCTTCATGCTTCAGCACCTTTCATTTTGAAATCATTTGCAAGTGCACTGAAGAATGGTGAACAAAAGCATTTACAGTTGTATTGCTTATTAATAATTCAACAGACCTGCAACTTTTGCACATTAAGATTACTTTACTCATTGATTTTTAACTAGTACAGCTAAGTGGAGAATCTGGCTTTTGATGACAGTCCAGTTGAGACACAAATGTTCAGACTGACACCGGTGACCTGGGGTTTTTGCTAGCCGGGTGTAAAAGGAGACAAGCAGAAGGGATGTTGTTGTATCAGGCAGGTGAGGTGTCCCAGGTCCTCAAAGGAGAGAGCAGGTGATGGTGGCTACTGCCTGCCCTTGGTAGCTGACCTTACTGCTCCGTATTGCCATTGCTAGAAAAGGTGCCATGAGCATCTCTGCTGATGTGCAAAGACTGATTTGCAAACACATTTCATCTTTAACACTCACAAATTTCATTAGTTTATCAAGTACAGTAGCTGATGATTTTCATTCATGTGACTTGATGTCAAAATGGCATTTATCTCTATTTTTCCTTGGTTTTTTACTGCCTTTGATCATGAGCTACTTCCAGTGATGACCACAAAACCAGAACCTAGCTTTTTTCTTGCTAGAAGCTTGTACTCCAAACCCTTTTCCCTTACTCTCATGGGAACATTTTCAATACCTATATACATGAGAAAATAAATGTAAGATTATGTGTTTTTTAGAAATAAAAACATAGTTTAAGAGATGGAGTCTTTTACACACACTTGAATTCATATGACTAAAGGCATATTTGGCATTGTCTTTTTTTATAACAACTTTACATTTTCATAAAAATTATTTTAACTGTTAAACTGATAGAGAAATATTTAGGAAAGCATGCAGCAAGATAGCATCTGATGACCAATTTTTAATCTTTTTAGTCTGCTCATTAATTCATAAACATATGCAAATTTCATATGAAATTGGAGGTGTCTGAAATAATAAGGTGGAAGAGAAATAACAGAAGTACTGGTATATGGAGAGACAAAATCCACTATAATATATTAATCACATTTTAAAACAAACAAAAAACCCCTTCATTAGAGAAGGCATTGCTTTAATCAGGCCTCATGACAATAACATGCCATTTAGGAAAGTTTCTTTGGGGAAAAGATAATAAGTAATGTGTTACCATCTAGAGGAAGCTACCTTTTGCTTTTGTTCTCGCTAGAATAACTCTAGTGTTCTCCCATTGTGAAGTATGTTTATTTTTGTTGTCAGGACTTTTTTGACATTTTCCACTTAAACTATGTTTTGCTACTCATAAATTCTGAGAAGTTCAAGTATGAAAAATTAGTTTTGTCACTAAGCATTACTATATAAAAAGGTATACAGTGTGTAATGGTTATATATTAGCTATAGGGAGTATTGTACTCACCATTTCATGGGTAGATAAAAAGATAAATTTTTTGCTGCTGAGAGTCTGAGCAAAAAGCATGCAACCTCAGCAAAATAACTATACCCAAAATATCTCAAAATGCAAGCAAATAAGTCGACCCTTCTGGGGCTTATATAGACAAATTAGATATTGTTACTACTTCTGCAACTATAAATTTGGTTTCATTTTTTGAAATCATTCTGTCATTCTCTGTCCATGTGGATCACCACAACAGCTGTCCACTCTGTGCAGGTCGGGTGGCTTGATGGTATCTCTTGACCTTAACTAATACTGATGCCAAAGAGGATGTGCTTACAGTGGAGGCGGTTATTGATAACAGAGCAGGTTTGGAATCAGTTTTACTCCCTCAGAAGTTCTTATATCTTAAGAATTTATTTAAATTTAGAAATTCCATACATTTCCCTGGAAAGTTATGTATATACTAAATTTACAGTTTTGCCTATCAACCATTTTTTCGGTTATGAGAATGTAGATTTTTTTTTCCACTTAAGAACTTGTGGTTTTTATTTTCTTTTAAATGACATATTAGGTGTTTTGAAACTTCATGAACACACAGATAATATAGTTAGGTCTGAATTCAAACCTAAGAAAGTAATTTCCATAGAAAACTGAGGGAGAAATTCCTTATGCATGGAATTGCAACTGTAATTCTAGCATTGTTTGGCCATGTTGCTATAATATATTCACTGCAAAAAAACTAGAAGCTGTGTAAATAAGTGAGTGGCAGTTGCCCCAGGCAGAAATTTTTACTGATGCAATGAGATAAAAGTAATTAAGAAACATGTAGACTGATGGGTAATTAAATCCATGGGAAGCATTTTGTAACTAATTACAACGTTCTAATCACAGATTGCTTTCTATTTGTCAAGGTAAGTGTATATAATTACACAGTTCCCGTTTTCTTTCATCTAAAATCATCCCAGTTGGATGAGTATTTTTTAAGCAAGCCCAGACCCCTCTTAGTTTTTGGCAGTTCTTTTTGCTTGGAATAACACAAACAAAGTGGTGGTCATCTTATTGTCTGAGTCCAGGTGGCCCAGCTGGCTGCACTTACTGTCGATGCTCTCTGCCATGCTTGTGTTGTGTTGCGCTCTGTGACACGTTGTTCTCATTGGTTTTGCATGTCCCTGCTCTGTTTAGTTGCCTAATGACATTCTGATACACATCACTAGGCTGAATTCAAACACCAACATTTAAGCATCTTAATTGCATCTCTTTGTATGCCTCTGCTTTTCAAGTGCAAATATTTTAATACTGGAAACAGAAAGATTTCCTTTTGTTAGGAAGAGTGATATAGTTTAGATAAGGCTTTGTTAGTATGTGCCTAGATGAAGCTCGCCTACTCAATTTACAGTAATTTTTTTCTAAAGCGACACTTCAGTTTGACTTTGGGTTGGTTTATGTTTTCAGCTTGACAAAGTGTTTGCAGAGAACCCAACTCCATATCTACAGTTGATTTTGCCTTAGAATACAGGATTCCCTGGTATGTCTTATCTTAGCCCAGATTTCCCTTCGATCAAGTCAGAAGCATGAAATAGCTAGGATATGAAAATTGTAGCCATCTTTGGAATTGCTATTCAGTACACTGTCATTATAAAATCGTGGATTCATCTGTAATCAGTTAACTTGGCTTTTTCTTCTGCCTGGTTTACACCTTGACGAATGAATGAAGTAAGTAATGTGAATAAGTATTGCTCTACCATGCTGGAGAACCAACATGAGCATGCAGTAAGCTTGTTCTGCTTTTCTCCAGTGATGTATCAGTTATCAGTACTGGATACACTGGGAACAGCGAAAGAAGTGAGGCAGCTCAAGGTGAGACTTGGCTTAAGCCTGCGTAGCTTCCCAACCTCTAGGGCCCTGCTATGCCAGAGGTTGCAGGCTGGAAATCATGTGTATTAGCCTCTTCTTCCATAAATTTGCCTGTAGACTCTTACAGTTCCAATCTCTGCAGCAGCCTGTAGCAGTGAGTTACGTAGTTTCTGTAATCAATAGCCGTGTACTGTGTGAAAACTTTTCTTTTTACTTAAGGCTGCTGCCTGAGAGACTCAGGGCTTGAGTTATGTTTTGGATTCCTGAATAGTGAAAATAAATGCATACTCGTTTTCCTGCTCATTTTTTCCGCAAGTTCATGATTTTGTAGATTTTTCTTGTCTTCTTCTTCACCTCTGTCCTTCTCAAACTAAGTTGTGGATCATTTAGTCCATTTTCTTGTGCCAACTTTATTACAATCTCTATGATAACTTTTATGAAAGATGTCACAATGGAATTCAGAATTTTGGAATACTAAGGATGTGTGAAGAGTCATAGCATTGGCTTCTCCTTACTTCTGTATTCTTTCTTTATTCAGTGCTAACATGCTGCCAACTTTTTTTGATTGGTGCTAATTAGTCAGATAATGCTTTCAAAAAAAATCTCTAGAGAAAAGTAAGAATTTATCTCCCTTATCCAAGCTGTAATTCATCATTGTGAGCCCATCCCTTTCAGGGCTTTTTTTTTTTTTAAATGGTGTGTTATCTTGTGTTTACCTGCATAGAGCTTCATTAGCTGTATTATTATCACCTCTTAATTCAGAATAGTTTCTGCAAGTTGTTACAGTGGATTTAGTTTTGATTTTGTATGGATTCTTTTGTGTCATCACAAATTTTTCTTGTGTTCCACACGTTTTTCAGATTATTCATCTGTTGAATGCACCGGTCACAGTATAAATTTAGTAACTTCTCTATATTGTAAAAGCTGACAAATTATTCCTATGGTTGCCTCCTATCTGTAGCAAGGCAATCCACAAGAGGCATCAGTTCCTTTGTCCTTTCTCTAAAAGTTATTGATGCAGGACATTTGAGAACTGTTTGGAAATCCACATGCACTGTTTTGTCTAAATGTTGACTGCATTTTGAAAAAAAAAAGTGTAATAAACTTGTGAACTCACATAGGCATTAGGAGATGTAATTAGCATTGACAGAAATACCAGTTGTTCTAAATGTGGCAGGGAGTTTCATTAAGAATGTAGATGTAATGGTACCAGAAAAAAATGTATTCTAAGACTCACCTACATATAGCGTGCGATTTTGGGCTCAAAGGTATTTAATCTCTTATGTTTTAAATTCTTCATAGTATTTTTAATACTTAATTTTAAATACGTAGTTTAAATACTTAATAGATGTGTTTTTTATGCAGACTGTTTTTGCAGCTTATCAATTATTAAAACAAAGCACACTGAAACTCAATAGGGTTTGTGCTTTTACATCAGAAATCGAGAAGTTAAATATCATTCACATCCTTTGGCATAGTGCAGCACCATCCGTTGGAACTGAAGCTATTGCAGAGCTTTTCCTAGATCCTCTTTATCAACTTTGTATCAATAATGAAAAACACTTTGCAGCAATTGTGACAGCTGAAATTTTGGAGTCTGTACATTAAATACAGCAGCTGCTTCTCTTGTTAAAAGCTACTGACCTGATCTAGGACAATTTGAAGTTGAT
Source organism: Mesitornis unicolor (assembly GCF_000695765.1). Lineage (NCBI taxonomy): Eukaryota > Metazoa > Chordata > Aves > Mesitornithiformes > Mesitornithidae > Mesitornis > Mesitornis unicolor. Next base: position 120,050 of record NW_010186283.1, on the reverse strand, counting down.
TTAAGAGGAAAGAAGCCTTAAAATGAACAGGCAAAATGTGAAGTTTTACTTTCAAAGCTAACAGAAGCAAGCAGTGGACTCAAGGAGGCAGCTTCAGTCTCCTATACTGCCCTCTTCCCTATGATGATGTGCTCTGTGAACATCTGGAGAGCTAGTCCGAATTAAAAGTAACCTTATGAGGATGGGGAGATGTTAGGTTTAGTTGTTGTTAATCAATGAGTTTCTTTAGCCTTTTCACTGCAGAATGGAAGGCGATAAGAGTTGAGTGGCTGGAGAAAAGTTATGACTGTTAAAGATGCCATGTTGTTTTGGTTTGCGTTTGGTTTTTTTTTTCGTATTTTTTTTCCTCCTCTGAATACATCTTTTCGTTCTTTCTAAAGGTGCTTATCTGCAGCAGTTTACATTGGTCAGTGCCAGGGCTGTCCACTGCCGTGTGCTCCTCCTTCCAGCTACCTTTTCTGATTCTGTCTACTGACTTTGTAGTTACAGAAACAGAAGCAAGATGAAGTGTGCTCTTTCAAAAAACACTTTAATTTCTTGTTTCTAAAATGCATTCGTTATTTGAAATAAAAAGTGAACCTCCAGTGGGTGACATAGCCATGGAGTGTTTGCAATTTGGAAGAGAGCTAATTAAGTGCTCTTCTTAGCATAAGATGAATATTATTTATTTACTGAGATCACTCAGGCATCAACAAATAATGTTAATGTTACAGAATGTGATGTGACTCTTTCTAAAGAACCATTTTTAAAGAAATGAAATGTGACCACACTAGAGGTACAGCTGTGCTTGTAGCTCGTGTGAGCCTTAATCTAGCTTGAATTAAGAATTAAGCCACCTTTTTTGTTGATAGGTCATATAACTATATGTTATCTATAGGTCAGTAACTTCAGGTCTCCAGAAGATTTGTCAAGGTTCTCTATCAGGTTTCTGCTGAGTTCTGTGCTTTTAGTATTCTTCTCCTATAAATAAGTGCCTAGGATGGCTGCTTCAAGCCAGCTTATGTGGACATGTCCAAGGTAAAGCAGTAATGCACCGCACATTTGCAGCTTGTATTATTTCTTTAAATTAACACTTTCTTTAGAACTTGGTACAGGCAGCAAACTGGTGATCTATAAGCCATCAAAGATCTTTCATTTTTTTAGTCACCTCTAAATTGGATTGTATTCAAGTTACTACTGAGTCTGAGATGAATGTATCATTGCCATGACATGGAGTCATCCAGTTCCTCATTTTTCATAAATCTGATTACGAGAAATTCATCCAGTAGTGACAGCTATAGTGAAGTTCTTCATGTTTTCTCCCAGTGACTTAAGCAATGCTAATTTGCTCATCCTTGCTCTTGTGAAATTATGTAGAAATAACAGAGTTTTAATATACGTTATGAAATGGGAATGGAAGTATTAAGTAATGGCATTGGAATGCTTTCGATTAGAAACCAGCGAGCGGCCTTTGCTCTTCTGAAGATCAGATGCTGAAGTAACATATTGTTTCCCTATGGAATAGAGAGACAGGGATTAACATTTTGAGATGGACAAGCTCCACAGAACGTCAGTAGAGTTATTTTATGTGTAGAAATAGTTTCAACCATTCTTGCCGTGTATTTTTTCCTCAGTAGTCAAGTTCAATCCTTATAAATCACATAAAATTACTACTCTGTAGTAAGAGTTCTCTGGAAACTTTGTGCTTCCTTTTATTTTTACAATATCTGTCTCTTGAAATGCCAGTGCCCTTGCATTTGTTAGAATATATCTTTATTAGGGAATAACTTTTGAACAAAAACGTGTATCATTTTGCTTCTCTGTACGAAGTGGGCTAAATAACAAGATGCTTGCATCAGCTCTTTTTCTGACAGATCTTTAGGTGGTCCTGTGTGTTCCTGTAAAATAAATTGAAGTGCAGTAAATCCTTTACTGGCAGCCTGCACCTTGGCTAATGGGCGCTGAGGATGTCACTGGTCAGGTCCGAGCGACCTCCCACTGCTGGTTTCCCAAGTTGCAAATCAGAATTAGCGGCTGACAGCTGGGCAAAGAACTTCAGCAAATACTTGAGACAATGGGCACCGAGAGGCACCGGCTCTGGGAAGTCAGTCCGTGCTTCGCAGACACTGAAGCATTTCTGAGGATCTCTTAAGCTGAGCCACATGGCGCTCAGTGAGGAAGTTGATTGATGGTTTTACAAAGAAAAAAATGTTTATGGAAGAATGCTTTTCTTACAGATTATCCTGCATTAATATATATCTGATGTGTCTGGCAGTGTTTCAGCAACTGGAGGTTTGCCAAGGCTTGACACTCCTGCAAGACACAATACAGTTTGTGTCTAGCGGCACAGAGCTTTTTGTTTTATGAGCCCGCTTTTAATGAGGCACACACTTTCGTATGAATTCTCCTTCTCTAAATCAATAACATTTTTACGTTGTGATGGTTACGTGTTAAGTTGTTTATCTGGGCTAAAGTGGAGTCTGTTTTTGCAAGTTTTTGCTGCTTATCCAGAATTTCGGTCTATCATATCATTCTGCTTCAATTATTAACTCAAAAGGTACCAGAAGCTCTTGTCTGAAGTTGAAGAAGAATTATAGACTCCATACAAAGTGTGTTAACTAGGTTCAATGTTCATATATTCTGAAAATAAGCTCAGAGGTGTTTAAATACCTTTGTAAAGATCGGTATTCTAGGATTTCGCTGGGAGCTGGGAGCCTGAATTTGTAGATCTGTCTGTGATCATTTTAGAGTACTTGAGAAAAGTTTGATGTCAAATGTCCTTATTGAACTTATTTACAAGTGAATTTCATGGGTTCTTGTGTGTAGTTTGTGCTAGTCATTCTCAAACTGCAGCACACAAATTTCTCCATCTATGGTTCCCTTATGTTAAATTTATAATTAAGGGCTGGAACAAATAATTGAATTTTCTTTGAACTTTGACACATCCAGCCTCCTAACATCACTAGTGAATGATTTTTTTAGGCCAAAAAGTCCTTGTATGATTCAAAATGATTGAAAAGATGTGTGTGAGACCTTTTATGAGAGGGACTTTAACAAACCATCATTGAGGCTGAATTATTTCTTGTTACTAGCATATGGTGGTTCATTTAAATTGAGTTTAAGGTCATTGACAGGGCAGGTTGAAGGGGAGGAAAGAGAGAAGATATGCATTGTGGTTAAATGTGTTGGAACAGACCTGCAAAATAAAATGGAGACTGTCAGATAGTCTCAATATTTGTTCTCTCATGCATAGAAACATACACAGAGAGAATATGCAGGAAAACTATTGCTCCAGTGGCTTGCATTCAACCATATGGTATGATGAATTGCTTGGAGCCCTAGTGATGAAGAATATTAACAACCTGAAGACACTGAATCATTTAACTGTCCCATACTATTGATTATTGTCGCACAGTATTCTTTAGGTTTAAGTAGAGACTAAAGACTGAAATAGTAACTGTAATTACAGGGAACAAATTCTTGTGAGTTTGTACTTTTACTTATGCAATTTTTTGTGGCATTTATTTGGAGACCGACTTTTTCATGATGTGCTAGAAACCTGCTTTCTTAAAGCTTGATGCCCAGTGATGCTAATACTCTTCTTCGCCAGGATGAACCCCACTTCCTCATGGAGTCTGTGATATCCCTGGAGTTTGGGAGTTGTAGCTAATCCAGCAGAGTCCTGCCTGCCTTCCCTTATGTGGGACACCTCTTTGGGCCACCCTTCTTCAGCTGGTTCATGAAACCTATGGGAACTTAATGTTGTTGAGATTTCTAGTTTTCTGCCAAATTTGATAGAAATGAGTTCAAAAGTTACTGGCATAGAATGATACCTGCACAGCATGATCAATGCAAGCCTTGTTTTCTTAGGTATCCTAATCAGAGATGTATTTCTTAAATACAAGCTTAAGGAATGTGAGTCCACATTGGAGACTTGAATAGGAGGATTCAGTTAACAGTATCGGTATCTAGTAACTCAATTCTTAGTAAATGCAAAGCATGAGTTGTTTTAAAAAATAGAGACTCAAACTTGTCCATTCTTCTGTATTCCTGCAGACAAATGTAGATTGTAGAGTTGGTATAATAACTCTGAACCTAAATAAATGAGGGCAAACTTCACTGTAATTCCAAAATGACTTGATATTTTGCTTAACCAGAGGAAAGGAATGCATTTCTTTTGAAAATTCTCTTTAAAGAGGTTTCAGTTTATTTTTCTGTGCCAATCTGTAGTTAATACTGTGTGGTGTTATTTAACATGGTCAGTTTTGCTCGTTTCTCTGATTCCTGTTTGCATTCAAGTGTTCAGGCTCATTCTGAAAGGTCACCTTTCCCATGGCTTAGCCTCACCCAGTAGCTGAGCTGAGGCACTGCAGGTGTGTCTGGGGGTTCTCTGAAGGTTCCAGGGATGTGTTTTCAGCCTGTGCGTCATTTTTGGGTTTATGCTTACATGTTTCACTGCTTTCTATGAGCCTTATTTTGAATCTGTGGCATCCTTTTAATTTTCCTTTGAGGCAAAATGTTGAAATAGGTCATTGCTTTCTCTATTTTACTAGAGGGTGGAGATACGAGAGAGGAAATACTAGAAAGGAGTCTTTCTGAAAACATGGTAAACTCAAAAAGCCACTTTATTCCCTTCTCTATTAACCAACTCTTTCTAGGAAAAAAAAGAAAAGATATTTAATGTGTTTTAAGTTGTTATTGTTGTTGTTCTGACAAACATGTTGTGTTATGCTATTGTTGTGTAGGGACAAAAATATGTGTTATACTGTGACTTAAGAGTCACTATAAACCTTATTTAGATTATTTGGAAATTACAGCACATGACCTAGCGCTAAAGATCGTGTTGTAAAAAAGAATTATTGGCAGTTGAAACATGCTGTGTAAGAAATCACATTTCTCCCATTTCTAAAACAGATCTTTCATTAGTTTTCTTGTTGTTTCTAGCGTTGCTAAAGCTTATTTCCATATGCAGAAGTGACAAATGGCATATGTATACGTAGCATGTTTCCTCTGCAGCAGTGCAGACTATATGATAGTACACATTTTTATTGCTTTAGTCATGCTTTGGATTAGGTATTTGATGACTTTGTAGTGCATTGTATGTATTTTATTTCTTTACCTAACTTAGTGATATGCATTTTGGCATTTTTAGTAAAACTGCTCTACAAAATATCCCATCTATCATTATCAGAAAATACAAACATACGCAAAAAAGTACTATTGGATCATATGTCTTGTAGAAAAATGAGGAACATTATTGAATAGCATTTGTGTTTGATTTGTGATTTCTCTAAAAAGTTCAGGGTGGAATTCATCTTCAGGGTCCTGAAAGAAAATTGTTCTAGAAGAAAAGTTTCTGTAATGATGATTTATTTGTGGAATTCTGAAGCCACATTTCAGTCGTAGTTTTCTATGACTTTATTGCAATGTTGCTATTGAGTGAATTAGTCATTGATATGCTGTGCTAATATTATTGTAAGTGTTGAAAGGCTGAGTATTTTAAATTTTAATACTGCTCCTTAAGCATTAAAACAGTAGTAACAACAAAAGAAAGACCTCACTCAGTGCTTCTGACTCTTTGGCCTGAAACTTATTTACGATGAATTGTTTTCCTAGTGTCACTGCCAATTGCAGCTACTGTCATCAAATTGAACAAAATCATATAATGTGAATAGCACTTACCAGTAAGAGAAGTTGCAAGATTTTTGTGCTTGCTCCCGGAAGACGTACCTGGTTGGTATACTATTTAAAGGATTTTTTTTCTTTTTATGCTTGACCTGTGAAGATTTTTGTTTAAGACCGACTAAACGGCTGCTGCCTGGAAGAATTCTTCTCCAAACTGATTTCCCATGCCCCTTGAAACATCTGACAAGCAGCAGTCATTGGCAAGAGAGCCATAGCAGACAGATTGCAGCACTCGCCCTGACTGCTACGGTGTTTTTTGGGTCCCAGTGCCGTGTTCTGTAGCACATGTGCACACACCACGGACAGGCTTTGAAACCCAGCCCTTCCTCCCTGCTCCTCTCTTTTCTAAAATCAAATACACATTCTTTCCTTTCTAAATGATCTTTCAAGGAACTTTTCTTCTAGAATAATTTTCTTTCAGGAAGCTGTGAGCCCTGAAGATGAATTCCACCCTAATCTTTATAGAGGAATCACAAATCACATTCTTTCCTTCATTCTTCCTCTTTTCTGTGGTGCTTCAACATGCCCAGTGCGGGTTGGATGAGTCTCCTGAAACTGAACGCTTTATGAAATGACAAAAAGTTACTCCTCATGGAAAAACCACCTTGAGAAACAAAAGAAGTCCTGTTCCTCAACCATTGAAGCTGCTGTGCAGAGAGGTAGTACTTGAAGTGCCATTACCTGGTTTGAAGGGAAATGTGAACTCCTGGTGTTAGGGATAACTCATTAAAGAAGTTTTTAAGGCAAGCGTATTATTTTTTACCATGATTTCCCTAATGATGGCTTACTAGCAGTTAATGCAGCTGAGCAGCTGTTGTAAGATTTGTGAAGTTCAATACCTTTGTGCATTTTTTCCTCAAATTACATCTCTGGGCTGTGTCTTTCAGAGCTAAATATAGGGCGTAGAGGGGTTGGTAATAGGTATAAGGAACACATTACAGAAAATTTTTAATGAGGACAAAGGTAAGCCTGTATAACACTCGTAGACTTCTACTAAGTGTTTAAGGAAAAACTATTTAACAGATAGGGATAATATTTTTTTTGCTGTTTTTTAAGCTTTTTTTTTCCTAGTGTCATCTGCATGGTGTTTTTTTAAAGATGGAATAATAAACTATTTTTCTGGGTGACTAGGCTGTTGCCTGAACTCTAGTCTTGAGAAGATTCAGTAATTACACTTGGATATTCTTTTGATAAAGATTCCTGAATAGAAGCTCATCTTTCTTAATTTTTATTTAATTTGTGTTCCTATATTGACATATAATAAGCTGATCAAAACGTAGATTATTGTTTAGAATGAGACCTTAACGGGCATTCATCTGTATGAGAAAAATGCATTCATATCCTTCAAAACTTTTGAATGATTTAACTTTGACCTCCGTGTGGACATCTCCAGCAGATTTTAATTGCATTCCGATTATGGTATAATTTTGTGATATATTTCTGAGTACTTCAGATAAATTTAGATTAAGGTGATTACACACCAAAGAGGCCCTTGGTACTCACTGAGAATTTAGTGGATATATAGTTAAATGACTTCATGATTTAGAATTAGGGAAACTATATTACTGGTGCTATACAAGCGTTCTCCTTTTGGGTCAAGTTGACCCATTTAGAGCTACAGAGAAAATACCATCCATTTGAGAAAATATTTTAAGTAATACTGAACATTAGAAGAAGTTTGGACAGAGCTCAGGTGATGATACTGTTATTTCTGTCTGTCAACAGTCTAATTTTTAATGTGTATTTTCCTGATAAGTGTTTTTCTCTGGGAAAAAAAAAAGATACCACCTGAGATTTGAGGTTAATTATCACATTATTCTCTTGCTACTGACCTGTTTTAGTTTATAGTCGGGTGCAGCACCAACTTGACATACTTGCAGGTACAGGCCATGTCATTCTTAATGAATGAATGGTGTTATCTCTGCTGTTGTGAGGAGGTCACTTTACATAAGGGTTTTCATCCTCAGAAACTGCATTTACACATTACCTCTCTGTATTGCTGACTTATGGAATTGGGGTCCCCTAAGTATATTCTGTCTTTAGCTGACTGCCTTACCCTTCCACATACTGGCTGTTTTCCTTGCTTTCTTTTATTCTGTGATAACTGCAGTTTGACTGATTCTTGAGCTGTTTTCTCACTTTATTCACAAAGAATTATTCACAAAGAATAATTGTAATTGAAATCAGTCTTTTCCTTAGAATTCAGTACTTTAATGTAAAATAAGATGTCTGTGATATATAGAAGAATTGCTGAAAAACAAAGCAAAACAAAGCAAAACAAACCTTTTTTTTATTCAAGTATTTCTGCATTCTGTATTGTTGTTTGAGGTTTACATTATTATATCCTGGCTCATAACTTAGCATGAAACAAAGCATTTGACACTTTTATATTTGTCACTTATGATAATACTTTCTTCCTAATTATGGTTTTTGGGTGTTTGTTTTGGTTTTTCTGTTGTGGGTTTTTTAGTGATCAGAACTTTTAATATTCTAAAAGACATCTCCTCTAATCCTGGGATACGTAACAGAGTCAAGATTATTTACTAATTCTTGTTAGTTTTTCAGTCAAAGACAGACATAAGCTATCTTCTTTATTTGATTACATTTTTAAAATCCAACCTGAATTATTTCCAGCTAATTTTAAGGTAATTTTTAAAAAGTCATCTGTAAATACCCAAAATGTGGTTTCTTTCTACTCTTGCTGTTCCTCTATTTACAAAAAAAAAAAAGAAGTCAGAAGCATTGAATGAAATAGGCCTATAAGATTGAGCTCTCAAGAATGTGAGAAATTTGAGCATGAGACTGCTTTCTGGAGGATGAGTTTCCATGTCAAATATCTCTTACGCACCCTGCTAGCTTGTGTGCAAGCTGCTGTTGCAGAATTAGTAAGTTATTCTCTTTCTGAGCTCAGATTCAGAGAGTTATTTAGCTTGGCTACAAACATCTTTAATGATTGAAACTTGGTATGCCATGTTACTTCCCAAGAATTAATCAGTTTCCCTGAAAACATGTTGTTTAAATTAATCCAAACTCATTAGCACTACAGAGATGGATACTCGGTAAAAAGCCTCCATTAATTAGCACTGCATCCTGTAATATGCCTGCAGCTCATGACCATTTCCTTGAATTTGTGCAGTGTGTAACCCTTTGCATCTGATACTTCATCTACAGCAGACCGATAGCCCATGTTTTGGTTACCAAACAGCGAGCGTATGTTATAATGAGTGGCACGTTACCCTTTTTTTCCCAATGAATTCCTAAGTCATAAACAAGACTTCTCATGTGCCTTGTTTTGAATTCAGAGTTCAAAGCAGATTTCTCATTTGTGTTTTGACAATAGGCATGGAAATAATAAATTTTAGTTCATCAGTTTTTTCAGTTTATGGAAATTTTGCCCTTTCTCTTTTCAGTAGCTAAAGAATATTTCTGCAGGGTGCCAGACTGACCCTTCTGGTGGCGAGTTGAGTACTCTCTCTGCTTACAGTACCAGAACAACAGGAGTGTATCAGGAGTTCACAAAGTCTATCTGTGAGGCATAGAGCTGGGAACAGTAATTCCACGCCTCAGGAACCTGCATATCTATATACAGGGCTGCAGAACAACAACGCTGAACTCATACCTGTCAGTGTTTTCTGAAATAGTTTTCCTTTGTTTTTAAGTCCCTTTTTGCCAAATCCATTGCCTGCAGTCTCGCAGTCCTTTATGCTTTATCATCTTGATGCATGTACTGTTGCCTGTCACTGGACTTCTTTCTTGAATAATGTTCTTGGTCCAGCAAAGATCTAATTGATGTCAGCTAATTCTGTCCCTGATCATTAATACACATAAGACTTTTATTCTGTTCACTTAGGTAGTAGATGTCCACCATCTCGGAAAACCAGCTTAGTTCTTGTAGGAAGTCTGTATGGAAGTCTTGTAGGAAGGATGACAAATTTCAGTTCTATCCTTTCTCAGCTAGCAAGTGTAATGATTAAGTGGATTTTTGTTTTATTTTTTTTTTACCTGTGCAAGAGCTAACCTTCAAAACAGATCATTGTGCGGGTGACACACGTGCCTGAAAATAGGAGCATCATAGGTAGGTGGCCAGCAGAAAAAGCACAGACTTTTATCTTAAAGGACAACTTCCTCATCTCTCAACCTGAAAAATAGGACCAACTCATAAAATTCAACTATGTTTCCCCCCCCCAGTTTTTTTTAAATCCTGTCCTCCCCTTTCTGTTCCAACTGGCTCCAAAACCCAATTTATCTTCCTGATATATGCCATCATTAATCCTCCTTGAAGGAGAGATGCATAATGCTGCCGTGTTGGCACCAAGCAAACTTCTTGTCTGCTGCCCCTTTGAACCTCTCTTGTTCCAGCAGACCTGGGCTCATAATAAGTTTAGCCACCACGCTGTTTGCAGCAGCAAGTGACCTATTATGCTGTTCCCTTTCTTCCCCCCCCTTCCTCTCTCCTTTGCTAATGCACTACAGCTACAAAATGAGCGAGACTTCTAGTTCGTGCTCTAGCAGTAGGCTATTAGGAACTGCGGTCCCCATAGGAGTAGAATGACCTCTTTTATAAGCAAGGACAAGGGTTTGCTTTGTGGAGGAGAGAAACCTCTTATGCTGTCTTTGGTATTTCATGATCAGTTGGCCCTATCTGCTGCCTGTTTTTTATTGGGAACTCTCTATTTCTAACTTTTTTTTTTGTTTATTAATACCATAGAAAGAAAAAATAATTTTAGCTAAACTTTTACTCCTGTCACAGGCTTTCTTATTCTTTGCTTCAAAATACTCCTTGTATCAAAATACTTCGCTTTGCTTATCAGTATAGTCACAGAAGTGTGCAAAAGAAATAATATTTTATATAAATTTTAAAACTACTAAACCCTACAGCAGTCACAGGTATTAAACTTCCTTTGTAAATGCCTTGATGGTGAAGCATTTGCTGCAAAAGGAGCAGTTCTGGTTTTGAGACTTCTATGCAATGAATTCAGATATATCAGCAAATTCAGTAGATCCATGTTCTAAACAGTGTCATCAGTTTCAGCTTTCAGATGCTTGACTTTTGAAAAGGAAAACCTTGAATAAATCTGTACCTTCCACTTTCATAAGTACAGAAGATAAAATGGAAAGCCACCATTAGTCATATGGATATTAGATTCTTCTGTCAGACTTCATAACTAAATATAAAGCAGATGGTAGAGTATCCATACGTCAAAGTTAGCTTGGTGCTGCTATAGAGTAGATAGGTAGCTGGGCCAGAACTCTTCATTTCAGGTGGCAGTAGAAGTGTGTGCATATGTTTTGTTGTTGGGGGGACATTTTGTTTTTTTCATTTTGTGCAAAACCAGAATGTTTTGTTGTTGTAACTTAAAACTAATTAAGAAAAGTTCTTATGGAGCAGTCCTAATGCTTGTTCATTCTTTACTGTGATCCAGGTTTGATTTAGCTTTGTAAGTCACACAAAATAACGCAAGAAATCTGAATGCACTTGGGGGGAAAAAATGTGTGAAATGTAAAATTTCTAAGATTTATTAACACAATTTCATTGAAATAGAAACAAGCTGGTTCTTGAACTCTTTTGCACCAAGCTTCATGAGCTCTTTCGTGAGCTGTTTTGCATCGCAGTTCATTTAAGCTCCAATTAAAAATTAGTATATAAGTGAGATGGCATGTTTTACTTTTTGGAAAGGTAACCTAATCTAACCAAAAGTTAAGGGCAATTTTATACTTTTGAGAAAGCAATTGCCAGAACAGTTAAGGAGTGTCCAAGGCACAATAATTTACAAATATAGCCCAAACTTTTTGTCGTTTGTAGGATCAGTAAAGTTGTTTTAAGTACCTACGTCACATTTGTTGTAAATGATCCTTTAAATCCTTCCTGTTATGACTTCGTATAGTTTGAGAATTTCATACCATGATTATATACAAATGTGTATCATGCATATAGCTAGCTACATGAGAACTTCAGTCATCTGTGTGTGCAGACATTTACTTAAATTAAGCATCTTGACAAAATATAGTAAATGCTGCCAGACAGAATCTTCCAAAGTCTTATTGCTGAGTATTCTACTTTTGAAATAATACTTTATCCTACATAGGTGGAATAATCTGAGTCAGTGCAACTTGGTCTATATGTCACTTCATATTAGTTCCCAAACGCATTTGTTCTCAAAAATATGTACACCATAAAAGTTACTGTGTTCATTTCCTAAGCACTCTAATATATGTGTCATCTTGTGGGTAGCAGAAACCACAACTGCTTTACAGACTTGTACTGAGCTAAGCACTTGCAAAACAGAGCTGTATTTTTTTGTAAGACCGACATCCAGAAGTAATAGGAATAATCCTGTGATGAGAGGCATCCAGGTGTGATGAGAGTGCAGGCTGATGTCATTATGAAGCTGTTCTCTCTCATCATGCAAAGGTCATGACAATCACTCTTGGTGACTGGAAAAAAAGGAAATGTCACGCAGCCCTTCAGGAGGGGCAAGAAAGGGGATCCAGTGAGCTGCAGGGCAGCTGAACCTCACTCCTGTGGGGAAACCTTCCTGGAAGCCACTTGTAGCCACATGAAGGACAAGAGGGTAATTTGGAACAGCCACGGAGTTGATGTTTTGGGGGGGTTGGTTTGGGGTTTTTGAGGGACTGGGGGTGGAGGGGTTGTTGATTTTTTGATTTTGGTTTTTCGGGGTTTGCAGTAGGATTTCTTTTTTTTGTGGGTTTTCTGTTTAGGTTTGGGGTTTTTTGGGTTTTTTACTTTGAAGTTTGCTAGGTCTTCAATGTAGTCTTGCATAGCACTCTTAGATTGGTGAGATATGGTCTGTGTAAGTGGCTGGCAGGGTGAATTGACTGGACCGCCAGACTCACAGGGTGAGTTTTGGTTATATTATACAATACATTATATTATACAATATTATATTACAATGTTATATTATACAATAACCATTGTATAATATAGTCAAGCTGGTGGTAACTAATGGCGTTGCCCAGGGATTGATATTGGGGCCAGTATTTAATTTCTTTATTAACAATGTGGACAGTAAGATGGAGTGCATTTTGAGCAATTTGGGACATGATACCAAACTGGGGAAATAGTTGACAGACTGGATGGTAGGGCTGATGTTCCAGGGAACCTTAACCATCTGTAGAAATGGACTTACAGTAGCTTCCTGAAGATTAACCAAAAAATATCCTGAATCTAGGACAAAATAACACTCTGCTAGAGTATGGATGTACAGAGCTAACCAGCTGGAAAACAGCTTGCAGACTTTGGAGTTCCTCTGGGCAAGCTGATGAACATGAGTCAGCAGTGAAACCCCTTCCAATTATCAGCTGCATCCTATTATTATTAGCAGGACTGCAGCCGCCAGCCCCGGGGAGTGACTACTGCCTTGTGTTTGGCAGTTGTGAGACCTCATGGAGAGTGCTCTGTCCAATTTTGGGTGCTCCAGGTCAAGGCTGAGTGTCATACCGGAGCAATTCAGCAGAGGGTTGCTGCAATGATCAGGAGGATGGGGAACACATGACATACGAGAAATCAGCTTTTGAAGAGAAAGCTGGGAGGAGATCTTATGCTGTCTGCGACTGACTAATGGGAGAGCATAGAGAAGACAGAGCCAGACTGTCTTGTAGTTTGGACAGAGACAGGATGAGAAGTAACAGGACAAGTTGCAACATGGGAACTTGCAATTAGGTGCAAGGAACAATGTTTTATCCTGAGAGTGGTCAAGTATTGGAACAGATTGCCCAAAGGGCCTGTAGTGTTTCTGTCCTTGGAAATACTCAAAACACAACTGAACAAGGACCTGACCAGTCTCCTCTAATTGGACCTGATTTGAGCAGGAGATTGGATTAGATGACCTCCAGACATCCCTTGCAACCTAACATATACTGTGATCCCACAAAAAGAAATTTTCACTGTGTGTTCAGAATTGTCTTTTACTTTTTGGCTTTCCTGTTGACCACATAAAATGGAATTTGTTCAGGCTTTTAAATTAAGTCACTGTATGTAAAAGGTCTTTATGTAATGCTAATCAACACTTCAAAGAAATCTATGCTATTAAAGAGATATTTTAAAACTACAGATTTATGACTCTAATAATGAAAATTCAGGGAAATATTTTTCTGGTTGTCCTCATTTTGAAGTGCACTAGTGCTGAACAGATTTTCCTGGCCTCTCTACCAGCCATTGCTTTCTCCTGTGTTGTGAAGGGTTGGTTAAGCCAATCATCTCTTTTAACAGGAGTTTTGGGGATCTCATAATTTCTCCAAACATTGTGTTCCAGTAGGTTAGCCAACATTCATGATGCCATTCAGATCTTGTTCTGCTATTCATGGCAAGCATTAAGAAAACAGGAATGGACAATCGTCTTTCACTTCCTTAGGGCTGTCTAGAACGGTAAAAAATAGATCTTTTGAAAAGAGGAGATAGTTTGGGCATAATAGATCCTGTTGAAAGTCATGCTGTGAGACACTTACCTAGAGCTTTGTCCCTGAAAGTAAAAATGAGACAGTGATGGGGACCAGTTTGTATGTGGCACGTCATGAGCAGAGCTGCAGTACGGCATTCGTCTGAATGATATATTGCTGAATTGTAAGTTGACCCACACTTTCCAAAGTACAGAAAAAAAATATCCTTTAGATCATACCCTGACAGCTTGCCTCTTTCACCAGCTGCGTACTTAGACCTGTTGTTTTCCTTCAGTCAACTTTTTTCATCATCTGCTTGCCAGATACCCTGCAGTTTCCAACTGAGTAAGTTAGGTGTGAGTTACTTTTTGAGTCTGGGATGGGGTGTGCTTGTACAGGATCATGTGTAAATCCATTCTCTCCTCTAGAAGCTTCTCATATATGAGGGTCAAATAGGGATTTCTTGGTTAGTTGGAAACTAATCCTTCCAAATCTCCATTAGCACTAGTGAGTTGCTCCCAATTTGGTTTACTCTTTCAGGAAGGCCCTGCAATGTGATCTTTCAGTGGTGATCCATGTGGTTGAGCTGGCTGGCTAAAAGGAAACCTGGACTCTTACATGGTGAATCAGTGCTTGCAGAGTGCTTCAGAAATATAGGAGGAATTTGATTCCTCCAAATCTCAGTTTCTGTTTAAATTTGCATTATGTTCAAGTCGATACAGTGATATGGTATGTACACAGATGTCTTCATAGTTTCTCAGTTAAGGCACTGATTAAGCAAAGTAATCTAGCACACAGCCTGCATCAAGTACGTAAATAGTGACTGTAAAATCCATGCTGAATAAATAAGGGGAACCTCAAATAACGGAAGAGAAAATTAATTTATGTAGGGTAAGCTCATTCTGAACAATGCACACATTTAAACTGAATCTGATTTTTCCAAGCCTTTCTCTGTCTTTGGCTATGGGGGTTTTTTTAATTGTAAAGATGTGATCAGGAATGGCAGATTGATTGTCCTCAAGTCTGCAGGCAGTTTTTTGACAGACACTCAAGTCAGACCTCCCCTTGGCAGGTGGTCCTCCAGGTTTCTGTGGTGCAGGGGGAGAAGTATTTGTGTGCTCTGTGCAGCACTGCGGGCTGCTGTAAGGATTCACCGTTGGAGAGGGAACAGCCAGAGGTCAGGTACGTACTGGTAAGCGCATGTGGGCTACTGAGAAGGTCAGCATCGGGGGTCTCTCACCAAAGCAGCCTGCAGGGAATTGTGCTGCTGGAGAAGCCACTCCTGTTCACATTAGAAAATCTCACAGGGAAGAGAAGAACGAGAAGAAGGGATGGAGAACATAAAAATAAGGAGCTTTTGTGATTGAATTTCATTTATAGAAAGTACAATAGGTTAACAAATAGGA
>NW_010186283.1:0-104552 GCF_000695765.1 Mesitornis unicolor | reverse complement strand
CAGGATTAGTGCCTGATATTTTAACATCTTCAGATGTTTTTGTAGATTGAAGTAAATTAATTTTTCAGATGGAGTAGATTTCCCTTCAATTTAAAAGATAAACAGTGTTTACAATAGTGGCATGAAAATAAAGTGAAATAAAAAATGCTAGAAACTTTTTATTTAAGAAATGCATCATTTCAAGTGGTCTCTAAAACAGAAGTGCACATATCTCGTTTACGTGACAACTACAGGATTTCTCCTTTTCTTTATGACAAGGATTTTTTTAGGCTACCCTACAAAAATGAAGCTAAAACCCATTTCAGATAATCTGCAGTGAGTGTTCTTTATATTGAGACATTGGAGAAGGAATGGGCTGAGAACCTCCTTCATTTACTTGGAACCTTTTCTTTTTCCAACATTTTTCATTCTCAGTCATCTCCAGTTACAGCAGACATCAGAAGGCAGCTGCTGAGGTTCCTCTTTTGTGCTGGGTAGTGATGGCAGAATGAGAAATAAACTCCGAGCTGTGACCAAAGGCAGCCTTGTAATTACTTGACTATAATGATAATTGGCCTTAATACTGTAACAAATGCTCTGAGTTTGCACATCCAAACTCTGCAGTTTGGATCAATTTTCTTGTTTACAAAATCAGCTTGCTTTTATTAGCACCAAATTACCCAGTAACAGAATGCTGAACGATCCAGTGAGGTTCACTGCAAAAGAAAGGGAAAGAATACTGGATGTGATTAGCCAGTGGATTTAAATGGGTTCCTACACAGGGCTAGAGTTTGGAGGGGAAGGGGTTTGAGTGAGAATAGGAAGAGTTGGTTCACTTTATTAATACTGTTTGGGAGGTCTGTTGTTTTCTCCTCTTAGCTGGTGTAAATTTAGACTCCTAAACTCAGAAGGGACCAGAATAAACAGCCTAACAGTTGACAGCAAACCTCTGTTATACATGGCTGTGTGCGAAGTTGATTTACCCTGCTTGTAAATGTTTAGCACTGAAAATAGCTTTCTGTATTTGAAAATCCATTTTCTCAGTCGGAAACTGGGACATGAACTTTCTCCTAAAATACAGGTGTCCATCCCTGTCCCCCTTGTATTAAGAATGCATCCTTGGCTCCCTCTGCATGAATTATTCCCATTGCTTGTTGTTCAACACCCCGATCGGAGAGTAGATGAGACAGTTATTCCTGTTGTTGCTGATTTACTGTTACAGCTGCTTCCTCTTCTTGTGATTTAATTTGAAGTTTCAGCCCACCAGGAGGCTAATGGTCCCCACCTATACAGCTTTAAAAGCTCACTGTTGTTTTCCACAGGAATGTTATTTCCATTCCTAGCCAGTGATTTATTTTTTTTCCTCAGTGTTCATCTGGTAACTGTGAGGCAGTATTCCATCAGCCATTTTCATGAAAAAAACCTAACAAAAAAACCCCACAGCCAAACCCAAAACCCATGCAGCCACTTAGACTGAAAGCTTAAAAATGAGAATTACTCTGTTTCAGTAGAAGCTCAGCAAGCAAATTACTCTGTTTTGCAGTGTTCTAATGGCTATTGGAGACTGATATAAGCACAGGAGGACATTAGTCATCATTTAGATCTTTTAAGTTTTTCTTTTTTTTTTTTTAAATGTAACTGATATATAATTGACTTTTTTTTTTCCATATCTCAGGAAAAGGTAGGGCAGGTAGCAAACTCTAGAGCATGTTTTGTAGTGTGGTACTGCCTGTGGTGAGACGAATTCTGAAAACATTAGCAAATGCAGTGGAATGCAAGGTGTGATTGTACATTGCAAGCAAATGCTGCGTACCTGGTCAGGCAGAGGGGAGCTCAGTCTGAGTGTGACTGCAGGGTTGTGACTGTGAGTGAGATAACCACAGAGCACTACTTCAAGAATGCTTTCCAACAGACTTCTTAATGCACTAAGTTATTCTTGAAGCAAAACTTAAGAAGTGATAAGTTTGCTTCCCTTTAATTTTTAAGTATTCTTAGTTCTAAATAATAAATGACCTTGAAAATCTTTCTGAACAAACAGAATTACTTTGATGCTCAGCATAGGCTGCTGTCCACTGTTCTTGTTATACTCTGAGTTTGAAAGTGACAGTCTTGAGTTTGCATTTTTGTAAAACTTCTGGTTTTCTGGTTTTATTTCTTTATATGTAATTAAAGTCAGTGTCCATGTTTATGTTTTCCCCATCTTAAGTATATATTTGTAATATAAGCATTTGCATTTTGTTATACATTCTTTGCTGGTCCAAACAGCGCTTTGATGAATTATGCACCTTCTAGTGTTTGGGTATTTTCTCTACTGGTTCATCATTGGTATTAGAAATTTAGCTCTTCACTGTGTTAATGGTGTCTTATCTCACTGAGAATCATAGAATGAGTGGGATTGGAAGAGACCTTTAAAGATCATCTGGTCCAACCCCCTGCAGTGAGCAGGGACAATGTTACCAGATCAGGTTGCTCAGAGTCCCATCAAGCCTGACCTTGAATGCCTCCAGGGATCGGGCCTCCACTACCTCTCTGGGCAACCTGTTCCAGTGATCTACCACCCTCATAGTGAAGAACTTTTTAATGCCTAATCTAAATCTACCCTGCTCTAGTTTAAAACCATTGCCCCTCATCCTATCGCTCCATGCCCTTGTACACAGTTCCTCCCCAGCTTCCTCCTAAGCCCCCTTCTATGATGGAAGGCCATCACAGGAATCTTCCTCCCAGCCACCTTGTTTTTGATGGCTTATTTCTTGCTTTGGGGTGGCGAGGAGGGGCATAGATGGCATTGCAAAAAGGATGGAAGCTGGGCAGACTGATAGAAGTGGCTGTGTGAAACCTCATTGCTTTCCACTGTTATTAAAGGGCGGTGCAGTCTTTCTCCTCTTTGAGCAGGAGGATACGATTACCAAATAGCAGTGTTTGGGGTCACTACTCTTTATGACACAAATCAAGTATTCTACTTCCTAAGGCCCCGATTGATGGAAAATAAAGTATTAACTGGCAGGAAACGGATTTTCCAACACTATTACTCAGTCATGCAGTGGCAACTAACCTTTTCAGTACAATCTTATTATTGCATTGCTAATTGTATCATTTAAAGAATACAAGTTTTTAATAGTTATTCCAGGAGCAATGTTAATCACTGCACTTTAGAGCTATTTTTGCTTATTGAAAGCTTACCCATTGATAAGTTAACTGGTAGTAACAACCATTAATGCAGACTCTTTGCTTGGGTAATGTTGCTTGCGGTGTTGAACGAATTAGGCTCGAAAAATAGAGCAGAGTACTAGACTTGACTGACTCTCTGTAGAGGCAGGACAGAATTAGTCATTGGCTGTGAATGTTAATCACTCCACAGCAATGATAATTTACAGCATTGTTGTAGCACTCTTGTGCTCATAAAATGAACTTAATAACCCACTGCTACCCATGGGATAAGCCTTCCTCCTCCTTCCCTCCCCCTTGCAACTGAATACCCAGTCTGGCTGCATAATAGCCTTGTGAAATACTGCATTAAAAAGAGTGAGCAGCTGTTTGATAAAATAAACAGCTCTAAAACAGATTTGTTAATTATCTCTTTCTTTTATTCACAGAGGGTGTTTGTGAGATATGGCTGACCAGTGAAGACACAGGGGCTTATGGCAGAGACATTGGCACAGACCTCCCTACGCTTCTCTGGAAGCTGGTTGAAGTTATTCCTGAGGGAGCTATGCTGAGGCTTGGCATGACAAACCCTCCCTATATTTTAGAGCATCTGGAGGTAAGGAAGAAAAGTGCTTCATTTAAATGCTGACATGGCCATTCACTGAGTAAGGCAGCATGGAACCTTGTGTATAGTGCATTTCATTTTAAGCAGTAGCTTGAAGAAATTACAGACTTCAAGTAAATATATAGAATTAGACTAATAGTGTTAAGCTGTTTGCCTGACACAGCAAGTTGTTGAGATAGTAAGATATTCAAATCATTTTGAAATTATAATGTTTACTATAGGAATGTTGCATTTGTGTGTATGACTTGTGTTTTGAAGAACTAAAGGAAATGTCATTAGCAGACAGTGGAATATGGGATTGAATTTGTCTTCCTGCTACACCTCTGACAAGTATTTCCAGAAACACTCTATGCTGATCTCGCTCAACAAAATATTCATTATCCTGTGTCAAATACTGTTCTGAGAGCGTGTGGAGCTTCCCTGATAAGAAATGGAAATGCAAAGTGTATATCTGTGTTAAAAAATTGTAACAAAGTAGTTCAATGAGATGAGAGGCAACAAAGTGTACAGCGATGTGAATTTGAAAGAATATCATATATATGTGAAGCAGGAAGTGAGGGTTTTGTCTCAAAGATTGGTTGGTTTGGTTGGATTCTGACATCAAATTAATGTATTGAAATTCATACGTTCTTTCTCTAAACAGTTCTTTTTTAAAGAAAAAGAAGCAGGGAAGGGTATAGCTTAAGGTAAATTTTGTAACCATGTGCATCTGCAATATCCAGATAAATAGCTGGTGTCTGTGCTGCTTTCCCAAAGATATGATAGAATAGTTGCACTTTTTCTTGAGATGTCAAGGACAGTATTTTCTCACCTTTCCCTATTGAAGCTCATAGCCTAGAGGAATCTCGATAAGAATAAACAGTGTTTCACTTCACCAGCTAAAGAATGCAAGCTGCAGAAAACTGCAAGAAGTTTCTCAGGCTGTTATTTCGCTCTTTGGTTTAACATATACTTCACTAAGTTAGAGTCTTGACAACACATTGAATAGAAATCTTTAAGGGAGTGGTTTGGTTGTGTTTCTTAGAGCTTTGCATTCTGCCTCAAACTCTCAGATCTGTCACACTTTTTATTTTAACATTTTTCAGCATCTTGTACAAAAGCAAATCAAGATTTTAGCAGTTTTCACAGTTAGTGCCTTTGCTTTCAGTTTTAATTTACATTATTAAAAGTGTTTTGGCATAGAGTGCTGCTTTTGTCACTGCTGCTCATCTTATGAGACTTGCTTTTTAAAAAAAGTTGTTTTAATTTTTTTTAAGCTGTTGCTGGAAATAAGAAACTGCTCTGCCCAGCTGAGGGGCATGGTACTAGTCTTAATTTGATATAAGCTGAGTAAGATGGAAATATATTGCTTTCCTGCAATCAGTAGCCATTTTAGTGAGTGTGAGTTTATCACAAATCTGTGAATGGTTTTGATTTATGATCTCCAGTCTTCCTGTTTCTAAATTTTCTGGAATAGGCTGTAGGTAGGACTCTTTTTGACCCAACTCATATTCAGGAAAAGTACTCTAAACCTTTCTAAAAAATGGATCTTTAAGTGTGGTGGCAGAGCAAGAGGAATTCATGCAAGCCTTTTGAAGATGTGTATCCTGAATGTTGCTGTGCAGAACATGCGCTGTGTGTGCACCAGCCTTTTCATACAATAGCAACATCTGCTGTTTCTTGTCCTCTTCAGTGTTTCATACAATTTCCAGTTTATATGAAGTTTTTTAAGGATTATTTAATCATATTTCTGTGTTTCATGGATGATGAAGAATTTCTGAGCTACTGATTTGGTGAGATAATTTTGATATTTTGTCAAACTACATTTATAATTTTTTTTTATCTTCTGCATTTTTGTCTAGTTCCCTCTTCCAAGCTTACCAGACTTGTATCTGAAAGATCACTAGGGACTCTTGGCAGTCTCCTGTATACATTTTCACCAGACAAAATAAACTTCTTATTGGTAATGTGCTTTTAACTTCCTGGTTGAGGAAAGGATAAAACCATGATTTGTTTAAAAAAAAAACAAAATAAATGAAATGAGAAGTTGATTAACCTTCATGTCAGTTGATGAGGATAAAATCCAGATGTAGTTCTGTTATCTCCTAAGAAAGGTATGAAGCTGTGTTATTGGTTGGAAGCATCTTTCATTAGCTATTTTAAAATATGCTGCATTTTATTAATTTATTTTCTTAGAAGTCATGTTGCTAACGGGGATGACGTTTGGCTTTCCGCAAAAAAAATGACATGGGAAAATGTACTAAGCGTCTGTCACTTTTTATAACCAATGAAAAGGAAAAAGTTTTTCCAACTGTGTATCTTTTTTAAAAATCAGATTTTCAGCAGCTGCATACAACTGTACATATACAACTGCTTTTTTTTCTTTAGTAATGAACACATGTCTGATAAGTGGCATAAAGCAACAGCAGTCATGTCAAAAGCATAAATTAATTTTAAAATCTGGACAGAGCTTCCCTAGAGGCTCAGGCTAAAAGCAGTGGTTTAGATTCATTTATAGTTTTGGCCGTATTTATTAGAGCTTACCTGCAGGTAAAAGGTTTGGCCAGTTGTATATCTGTCTTATTCTTGTAACCTCTCAAGCTAATAGCAAACTTTATATAAATACTTTTGTTTTCTCCAGTAACACCCAGTTTAAAGGGAAATGTTTTAAAAATACCAGTTTCCAAAGACATTATGTAGATTTTTAAAATACTGAATTGTAGTATTGCATGAACTCCTGTATCATTAGAAGTGGTTTTATACTTACATGTGTGTTTTTAAAACATTTCACAAATACCTGTTTTCCTTCAAATAGGCATATATTTAATCTCAGATCATCCAAAATGTCAGGTCACTGGCTTGATTGTGTGCTTGGAATTCACAGGTCTCCTTTACTCTTTCCTGGACTTTCTGTGCCTTTTGGTACCTTTTGTCAGAGTGGGGAGAGATCAGAAATAAAAAGAACAGGGATGTGCAGATTAGTACCAGGAATTGTAGATAGTGCAGCTACAGTAGAAGCAAATTCCTCAGACCACAATGGCAATGCCATTGTCCTCAGTGAATGAGGAAAAAGTTGCACCTATGAATAATATGACTGAATAAAGGACTAAAAAGTGTATCACTGTGTATACAGTTGAAGTGTAAGTTGCACATACTGTTCTAGCAGCATGTGGAGTTATCCACAGAGTGGAGGAATCTCGAGTGTTGGGCTTTGCTCCCCTTGCCCTGCACCTCAGTCCTTCCAAATATTCCACGCTTGTATTCTTTGTGTTGCTCAGGTGGATCTTAGGATGTAGCTAGACATGAAGTACTTCTGCTACTTGTTAATTAGTGATAGGAAAATAGATAGTATCCACTGACCAAAATAACAGTACTTTTTCACACTAGATGTATTTTCCGTATTTAGGTAGAATAGCTTTCTCCTTCATTGAAAGATACTTAGCCCGCTTTTTTATAAGCTGCTTGCTAAACTGCTTATAGATTATAATTTATTTGCAAGGGCCAAAAAGTGATTGCAGGTTCATATTTTTCCTCAAAAAATTATTTCATAAACATACTCTGAGATACTGTCTGCCTCAAAAGTGTACAGTGGATGGGAGTATGACTAGAGATCTGTTTAAGCTGTTGGTGCCCAGTTCTGTGACTGGGCTTTGGCCCTGTGAGTCTTTTGACTCATTATTATAGTCCCACACTCACAGGTTGCCTGGAAATAAAAATGGAGGAACAGAAAACACCGCTTATCTTAGGAGGGTTTCATCTGCCTCTGGGTCTTGGAGTCTGTCTCAGGATCCTCTGAGAAGTGCCAGCCAACAGCTCTGCTGTTTGGCTGATGCTGTAGGCCAGCACAAGGAGAGGAAAAGGAGAAGTGGGAGAAGAAAGAGGAGGAGGAGGGGAGCTCTCCTTGGGTAAGGAGAGGTGAGACCAGAGCGGAGGAGGGAGCAAAGGAATGCTATGGGTGCTTGTAACTGGCCTTGAGGCTCTCATGCTGGAAGGCTTGGTAGCTTTTAGGGGAAGCATGGGCAGGTGGTCATTGAAACTCAGGTTTATTGTAGGTAGGGAGACAGTTTCAGTTTTCATGTGATTTAAAGTACTGCGCATACCCAGTGCCTTCAGATACCAGTCAGGTAAATGTTATTCTGTCCTTAACGATGTTTATCATTTCAGGGGAGGCTGTTAATCTCATGAAGATCATCATTATACTTGTGTAATACGGTCTGACAATTTAGTCCTTTAGTTTTTTGTTCAATAAATCTGGTGGTAATAGTACCTTATGTACTTATAGATGCATGTAGCATGAACAGTTTAAGGATGAGGAGCAGCCATGTGTTTTCAAATGATAAATTCTGCATTCAGTTGGGCCTTCTTGCTTGTAAAGAAAGAATTATTTGAAACCATGTAGTGTTTTAAAGTAATGCAAAATATTAAACACTTTTTGATATGCTGCATGCTGAGCTAAGCCGTTAGAAAAAGAGCTTTTATCACAATTATTCAGGGTATAATCTAAAATACTGATTTTTTTATCTGCTGTTTTCTTCAGCTGCAGATGATGTCTGTGCTTATTTTAACAAGTAATATCGGAGCAATAAGAGTAGATCAGGAAATCTTAGAATTTGGTAGTGAAGTCTCTATATCTGCATTATTTGCATTTTGGAGTCTACTTTAAAATAAATCTTAGCCCCTCAACCAAACTTTCCCATTACCCGTGGTACAAGGCAGATCATTGGGTTGAATCCCTCTGTTCCCACCGAGGACTTAGAGCACATTCACTGTGAACCTGGAGTTCAGAGCCACTGCGCTGGTTTCCTCAGAAGTTAGTTTAGTTTCCTATCCCAAAGTTACCCTGTAGGCCGAACAAACCCGTGGCTGGGAAGGAAACCATGGGGAAAATTGCACTTTACAATTTCAAGCAGCACATTAATATGAACACAACCAGTGCTGAAACAGCTTCTCCTGTGTGAGGTTTGTTGGTGTGATGGAGCGAGTTGGTGTGCTTAAAAGAGCTGAAGGCCTGAGATCCTGAAACATCGTTTCTCTTAATCAGACTACTAAGACTGAGAAAGAAGTTGGAGTTTGCAGTTTAGCTGCAGAAGGCATCCTCAGTTTTCCTCTCTGAGAAAATCTGGCCAACCCATGGAAATAGTATTGCATTTTCCAAAGTGCTCTCTCTCAGTTTTAGTAGTCTGTTCGAATGTATACACCATTAAGCATATAGCTTGCTTATTTTAAGTTTCATCTCAAACCAAGTTTTTGAGATATGTGCCTTTGTCCAGTGTCTGTCCTCTCTTAATATGCTGGTGCTACATGGCATTGAGGAAAACTTGGGATTTTATCTACATGGCAGAAAATTTTAGTAAACAGATGTGAACTTTGGTCGGGGAAAAATGGTTTTGCTCAGATTTTTTTTTTTATTTTATAAAATGTTAAAGGTGAAGGAAAAGTTAATATTAGGGTCCATTTTATAGTCTTAGCAAAACCTGCAATGAATGCACATGTGTGCAGTTACCTTGTGTACTCTTACTCATCTGTATTTGCACAGAGATACTGTTCAAATTGCACGAACTGCCAGATGGCAAAGATGTTATCGTCCTATAGTGTCCACATGCACCAAAAGTGACATAAATTCTACATCCTGCTTTAGAAGTAACCTCCAGGCACTTATTCTGTAATGATGTTATGGAGTTGTTAGCTAATGCAGGAGTGAGACAGTGTTTTACATCCACTTGCAGTGACTGATGGAGAAGGAGGATTGGGAAAAATCCAGTAAAACGGTAGAAATAAACAGTGAACAGGAGTTAGTCCAAAAAGTCAAAATTGGGGCCAGGTTGAAATGAATTCATGTTAGTGGCATAGTGTTAGAGACTAATTTTTGCTTTGAATATATTTCACTTTTCCTTAGGTTTTCAGTTTCATCTTCATGTTCAGCATCTGGGGCTCTGTCCCAGTCGAAAAAGAGAGCAGATCAAAAGATCATCCAGACTGTAGAGGGGCAGGGGCTCACATCTCAGCCTTAGCTCACTTCCCTTGCAGATCTAATGCTAACTGTACTTCCAGAGTTGATTGGGATTTTAGCACAGCACTTTATGTGAGTGATGGGACGCTTCCAAATCTGTATAAAGGAGGCAGTTCACACCTGCCATTCCCGTAAGTGCTTAATTTCACATGACTAGATGAGTAGTCGTCTTTGTCACCTGTCAAAATGAGTCTGTCTCAAACCATACCATATGCTGTCTGTGGGCTTTATCTCCGTTATTAATTCAGGACATTTGAGTGATACACCAGCCATTGAGATGGAGTCTGCATGGCGGCAGCAACTTTAAATGTATAAGGAGTGCCAAGTGTACTGTACTGCAAGTTGCAATAGTATTTCTTTGCTCTTTTGCTTTGATTTTTCATGTCAGCTTGGTGTTTATGCTCCTTAACCTCATTGAAGCTGATACCCTACAGATGGCTTCCTCAAACATGCCCTGACACAGCACATAGATACATATTACGGTAAAATTACCAATTCGCTTTTCTTTTTCCATATTGTCCTTTTTTCTCTAAGTGCACTGAATGTTTTTGAGCATTGCACATAAACTCAAGTTTTGAATAAGCTGGAGTGTAAGCTGATTTGAAATGCATTTAAAAAGGGAATAATATGCACACATTCTTCAATGGCAAATAAAAGGGCAGCATGATTTCAGGAATTAAAAGGCCTTTAGGGCATGTATTTGTGTTGTTTCTAGTATTATTTTTTGTCACTTTCATAGACTGCTGCGTTTGAAAGAGCCAATTAAAATCTGTTGATGTGACCAGAAAAAATGAAAACTGTGGCATACATTTAAATAAATGAATATTTAAGCCCCTGACCTCTTACTACTGTGAGTTTTGTAGCGTTTTGTAGTCGGTGGACCATGCAACTTTACATTGCTGTAATTACATAGTTTCCTCTATGCAAACTGTGTTTGTCTTGCTAGCAGTAAAACTGGAAGAAATCTCAGATACTACGAGGAGGAGGAGTGGGGCAGTTGCATCTGGGCTTCTAAAAAGGAAGAAAAAAAAAAGAAGGGGGTGCTATTTCCTTTGGTGTTATGTGAAATGCTTATTCATCCCATGGAGGCTCTGTGTGCATCTTTGCTTACTCTGTGTATTCCAGCATTGTAATTTTTTAGTACTAAAATACTCTCCTGTTCTTCCTCTTAAGGTGTTCTTTGTCTTTGGGGTTTCCAAATATAGCACATTGCCTTTAAATTACTCCTTAAGATATAGTGTCATGGGAACTTTTTCAGTGTTGAACTCACCCCGGAGTGAATGTGTATTTGGTTATTATGGGCTTAGGAAAGGAATTAATCTCTGCTGTGCTTTGAGATACATTTTGTCACACTACTTTTTAAGTTTTAAGATATCAGACTCAGCAGGTCCTAATGTCCATAAACACTTGGTGACATGTTTGCTGCCAGGTGGTGGAATATGATTTTGCTTAACAAATCTCAAAATAAACACCCATCTTACTCTTTGTGAATATTTTATGTCGTATTTGTGAATCCTGGGTGGTCTTAAAAACCTTGACGTTGTTACTGTATTGCGTACTTTGGTGGACAATAAAGATTTGCTTCCAGATGATGTAGATGGGAATATCTGTGGTGTGGGGAATGAAGCTCCTGTTCTTTGTAACAGTACTGGAAAGAAATGCTCTGAGAAGCACAGAGAAAGAGCTGCTTTTATTTATGCCAGATTCAGTTCTCCATCACGACAGAATATTTTATGCATGCAGCTGGTGCTCTGGTGCAATAATCTGTGCGTAAAAATTGGTGTTGCAAAAAGGGGTTAACGTTAAGTAGCACATTGCTTGACCAGTTAAAGCTGTGCATGCTAACTGTACCTTAATTATGATTTGCTCATATGAATGTTTCTTTTCCTTGTTAGATGTCACAAGAATGAAGGGTATTTAAATGCAGACAGATCCACTCTCAGTCTTGTGTTGAGTGTCAGGTTGTCTGTCAATTACTTTTAATACTGTCTCATCCCAGCAGACCTTTGGAGCTGTGGCTTACTTTGGTGGCGGATTACTGGCAGAAAATAAAAATCATCATTAATTGAATGGTCTGTTCAAAGAATGGGTAGTACATGTATGGGAAACTGCATTTTTGCTAAATAAAGTGGGAATTTTAGCGGTTGCCATGCGCTTTAAGGCATTGGGGTAGAAGGTTAACAAACTGTGCCATCTTCTTTTAATACTTCTGCCTTCCTTGAAAAGCAAATAAGATCTCACTTTCCTAGTTATTTATGTTACAATAGGTGTAGTTCTACCGACTACTCTCCATGCTGTTACAAAATCTTCTGTTTAGTTTGGATGCATAAACCCCTTTGTTTTCTTTGATAGATGAGCTGTCACATTCACTGTGCTTTGCAACATCATCTACATAATCTTCAGTAAGACAGCTTGCTTCATTAGGCTTTGGCATTTGTTTAACAAAAGTTTAATTTTTTTTAATGTGATTATTCTTTAAAAATGAGAAAAAGGAAATAAAATGTGTTCTAGCAAGTTTAATAAACCTGCTTTGGGTTTCTGTGTCATTGTGATTTGAGGAAGAAACACAAAATCTCTTATGCCCAGTGTTTGAATTCAATTAGTTTAGTTACGTTAAATATGCAAGAGCTGCTGGAGAATGTAAATTCTATGATATAAATCTTGTTGTCATATTTTTTAATATTTTTATTCTGTTTTGCCACAAAATAGCTCAGCAAATTGGATATCTACAAAAGAAAGAAAATTATAGCACTTGCCTAAATGTTTCGGTTTTGATTAAAACCTTGCACTATTTTCCTCCCACTATAGCTTGCTAAAGCAGATGCTGTTTTAAGTAGTGTACTTGCTTGTTTGAAATAGAGGCAAACAATAGGGAGGCTTCCTGGCACTGATCCGTCTTGGTGCAGCTGAACTCTGATGGGGTTCGCCAGTCACTCTGTGACTTCCTTCTGAGCAGAACCCATCACCTCTTTTATATCATACGGCATTCTCATCTTTGAGGAGGTGAACAAATGCACAGTGGGGATGAAACTAGCAATCCATTTCACTCCTCCAGGTTTCTGAAGACAAATGGGTAGTGAATTAATCATCAGAATTAATCATTTCCCAAGGAATTAACATTAGCTATTTGGTTGCCTGGCTTTAAGTCATTAAGCCAGTAATCTAGCCGTTAATTAAATGTACATTTTACCTTAAAGTGGATCTATTTATTGAAACTGGACAAACAGCACTCTGAAGCTCCACAAAGTCTGTTTAGGATTGTAATGATGGCTGCAGCAGTAACAGCAACAGTTTTCATCTCTGAAAACCCTGACCCATTTACTGCATGTTTCCATCCACGCAACTTCATCAGTTCATGTGGTAACTGAAGGTGCACAGTATCTCAAGGAAATCAGTGTGGTGCTATCAATGCTGAATGTGTCACTGGATCGGCTGTGTTTTGGGGACACGCTTGCCGAGACTCAGATGTTGTTCTTGTGCTCCATAGAGACTGAGTAATAGGCAATCAGCATCTACCCAGTGTAGACACTAATGCATTTTACCCAGTGCAAAGTCAGTCCTACAGCATTGGAAGCAGATTGTGATAGGATGCCAATTTTCTTATCATAACGTATTTCAGCAACCCAGGTTAGGATATCTGTGCTAGGAATTACTGATTTTATCAGCTAAATGCAAAAAATGGTAGTCTGCAAAGAGGCTCTTTCTATTCTTGAGTATACTGTGTATGTCCACGCTGAGAGTCATAACTTGAAGAGAAACAAATGCACTTCTTAACTGAGCAGGAGAGTTTTTGATATTTCTCTGACTAAAAGTAAAAAGCAGGTAGCAAATGTTTGGTGCTGCGTGTTTCCTTGTTTGTGCACTGACTCATGAGAAGAGATGCAACAAACCTCAGCTGAAGCTTTGAACTATAAAATACAATACTGTATTGTGGTATTACCTGCATGTCACTTTTTCTTTGCAAGAGCTCCTGTTAGCCTGTCTCCATTTTTATTAAAAGTTGTGGCAAGTTTTTGAAGGTGTGTAGATGTTTTGGGGTTTGGCATGGTTAGGTTTTTAAGAGATTAGGCTTAATACGTAGCCACAAGGGAGAAAAAAGTGCTTAGCTAGCGAGGGTTGTCTGTGAGGTTGAAAGCCATGGAGAGATCCCACACCTAGGAGAACAGCTGGGAGCAGCCAGGGCCGAGCAGATGGCTCTAACGGCTGGGTTTCCTATCAGCAAATCACAGCTTGCAGCCTGGTTTATATCCACTTCTAAGGGTGGCCTAAGCTAATACCAGTTTTTTGTTTGGTAATGGAGAAGGCATTTTTCCCATATGACAGAACAGGTTTTTGCCCTCCATCTGGCAATCTAAAGATTGGATTTTAAGGTTCAAATTACACTGGTGAGAATTGCGTGGGTTTCTAACTGCTCCGGTGCGACATCCCTTTATCCTGATGATAGGATAAAGACCTCGGCACAGGTAATGCCATACTACATGGAGTATGGGTTGCCACTAAGCTTGTCCATCATATGGCTTCATTACATCCCCCCCGCTTCATATACAGATGAGGGGGAGGCATTGCCTTCCAAGCAGTGTCCTTGGGGAGGTGTGTGATTATATATCCTACGTGTTCTTCAGTTTTTACAGCCCTGTTACTCATGGGGGGCATAAAGCATGGGGAAGGTTCCCTTTTCATTAGTTTTAACAAAACTGTTGCGAGCTTTCCAGACTCGATCGTACTGTGTCATCATTGCCATGCCTGCTTCACCAGATCACATCTGTTCTTGAACTGCACTGCAGCAGAGGAATTTGTTAAATGGACCACAGCCACTTGGTTTGTGTCCAGGCCATGCTGGTGGTGGCACCACTGGGCTTCTGAAAGACAACAGCTAGCAGACACCCCTCGTGACATATCCCAATCTAACATCTGCCACAAGGGGAAGAAGTTTTGAGGGAAAGCCATTTTGTCACATTTCCATATGGATGAGTGTTTCTTTGGGCTTTGCTGTTGGCAGAGGACAAAATCCTTTTGCTAGAAAGCAAGTTATTCAGATCATCATGACTCAAACACGAGGCAGAATTCAAATACTGGAATTTTGCCTACTTTAGGTTAGGGGAAAGAATCACTGCCTGAACAGCTTGCTGGTACTGACATAAAGATGCACAGATATTGATGTTTATTGTCTTTGTGATTCTCTATGGTTGCACATGGTGTCATTACAAACAGAAGGATTGATTTTCTGGTTAGGTGGTTAAATTTGTGCATTGTAATTGCTGGGATAAAATATACTGACTAGATAAAAATCTTTCTGGCCGTGTGCCTTGTGTTCTGAGGTATTCCAGCTGCTAAGAACTGGAAAAAAATACTTCCTATGTGATCAGTGTCCTAAAGGATATTTAACGTACGTTGTTAGATTCCAAATGTAGATGACTTATTTTTTGTAAAGTCATCTTAAAACAAATTGTGCTACTCTTTGACTTTTTCATTCCTACGCAAAATGTCATTTTTGTGTAGTGCTTCCCTTCGTTCCTATACGCATTATTAGATTCCAGGGGGTAGAGGAGAAAGGCAATCAGCTGTTTCAGCCATGATTAAAGACAGAAGTTTTCTTTCACAGTTGTATAATTTCAAAATGTTGTTCCTTTATTATTTCCAGATGGAAATAAAATTCTATGTTGCGTTTTTCCTTCTAGCTGAAATATATAATTATATCTAGTAAAGCAAAGCGCTTTGTAAAAAAAAAAGTGTATTTCTAAAAAACAACAGGAAACAGATGTTAAGTGTAGAATGTTGAGACGCTGTAGAGTACAATTATGCGTTAGCCCATGATGTCCTTCAAGTTCTCTCTGGGATATTAACTAATAGTTTTATTAAGTGATGAAATCTAGTATTCTGTGTGCAATCTGTGGTGTGGGAAAATCTGTCAGCATTGACTAAGTATGACTGTTCAGCACATAGCTGTAATTTAATCAAACGTATGTGGTAAAGTACTTCAGTGTACATTTAGGTGCAGGGAGGATAAAAGGTAAGACTGGAACAATCTTACCTTAAACTTCTGGGTTAGACTGTGCTATTTATGTCTGAATACTTGCAAAGTTTGGAAGATTGGTTTATCCAGATTTCTGAAGTAATGATGGAAAGCTTTTGTTCGCTTCATTATTCTATTTCCTTCTAAACGGCTCACTCTGAGTTTCTGGTTGCAAAACGTAAATTAAAGAACACCAATGATACTTAGAAAACGAATGACAAAGAAACAGTGAGTTGTCAAGTATTTCTGTCTTGTGTTTGTTTGGCTTGTGTTAATAATTTGTATTCTGTTAAATTCACTAAGTTAATAATTACAATCCTGAAGTACTTGATAGGAAATCAATTTATTACTGCGGCCTTTGACTCAGGTCTATGCCTGAAAATACAGGAGTATACTCAATTGAACTTCAGTGCTTAAAGCACATGCAGCGTATTTTGTGTAGCTTTACATTTAGAAAGTAAGCAAAGAAAGGGCTTCACAGTAGAAAGAGTTGTTTGCAGCCTCTTCTTCTCCAGAAGGAGCTTTGAGTGTCCAGAACATACCTGAAACCTGTGACCACAATACCTAGGCTATATTAGGGTTTCCAGATACATGATGTGTACGTCATACATGCATTTCTGATACGTATGACAAGCAATTTTCTTTCTAAAGAATGCATGTTCTTTGATGTTGAGGTGCTGATGTGCATCTTTCTAAACCAATATGATGCAGTGGAATTATCAATTATATTTTTGAGCTTATTTTCTTGGCTCTGACTGCATACAGGGACCTGTAGTGACAGTTGAAAAGTTCAGTTAATTATGCCAGGCATTCTGTGTCCTGTTAGTACAGAACCAAGGGAAATTACTTTAAATGACAACAATTGTGTTCTTATTCCTGAAAGATACCAACAACAGAGATTGCAGGAGCTGTACATATTTTTTATTTTTTTAAAATAAGAAATATCTAGAAGAAGGAGTTCTGACTGAGTCTTGCTTAACTATGCTGAACTCTACCAGTTTAGTTCCTCCTACAGGAACTGTAGTTTGAATCTGTCTCTTGGCCACATCCCGCTGAAGTAGATCAAATGTGAGACCAGCAGGAGTCTGCACATTACTGTCAGCTAAGCAACTGGTGGGTTTGGGGTTGGTTGGAGTGGGTTTTTTGAGATCCATTAGATAGGAAAACACTTTTTAGATTTTAGGATTTGATTTTCACTTTTCATACTTTGCAGCAAATTTTCATTTTTTAAGGCAAAGAAGAGAGGAGGACAGATGAAACCAACTTTTTCATGTAACTAGAGAATTTGCTCGCTTGTGACTTTAAAACCCAAAACTTTGTGGTAAAACAAAGTAGTTTCTCATTCTTTGCTGTATGGTGTCCTTAACAGAGGTAAATGCATGGTAGTTTTGGGTTTTTGATTAGTTCCTGCTAGCCTGCAATGCATGTCTAGTTCTCCACACAATTTAAATGTAGCTACTGTCCTGGAAGAGGAATCAATTCCTATTTTAAGGTTAAAAAGCAACCCTTAAAAAAATCTAAGTGTTGTTTAGTATGAATGCAAAAGGGAAAGAACAAGATCTTTAAGTTTTAAATGTAATATACCCTGTGTTTGGGATAGAAATCTGTTTTTTCCTTCAAAATATTCTGTTTTTTCCTCCAAATGATTCTCAGCCTTACAAAAGCTGGAATAAAATGACACTTTCATAGCTAGAAATTCTAAGAAACGGTTTATTACCTTCGAAAGGAATTCACAAAGTGATCACATATTGAAGAGGCTGTTATTCAGAAGATGCCAGATTTGAGGGGAGTGAGAAAGAATTTTTTTTTCTTTCTGTGTCGTAGGGCGAGTTATTTCTAAGAACTTGGCAGGTTCAGAAACATGTTATACAACTTGACTTCTGTTGGTTTCTTATATCATAAATCTGTTCTTGAGGACTGAATGAAGTGCTTTGAGCTAAGAGATAAGCAGAATAATAGGCTTGTGCTACATAGCTTAGGTTCCAACCCTTTTGCCATTTCTCATATTTCAGAAACATATTTTATTATCAATAAGCAAAAAAAATCGCAGATGACTACTAGGATGCTTCGTATAAGCAATGTTTACATTTTTTTCAAAGCTTAAAAGAGAAGGAAAGTTTTTCTCATTTTGTTACTTTATTTTGCAGAACTTGTTCTATGTTGTTTCATTTTGAAAATATATTCTAGCCGAATATCTGAAATAGTTGCGAATTTAGGCAAATGGTTCCATTTGAAATGGACACATAAAATTTTTATAGATACGTAGTGGCCTTTTCTTTATTCTTTTATTCATGAAGCCAGCTACCTCCAGCTTCCACTGAGAGCCAGGTTGACTGCACCCAGCCTTTCTGTACATCAAATTGTAAGCCCTCCATTATTGGTGTAGTTATTATTGTAATGTTTAGTTTACCTAACAGAGATTGAGTAGATACTCCACTGAATAGTGTAACCACTTCTCTTAGACATTTACGGAATTGGATCTTAGACAGAAACTTTCAAAACTGCTTTCGAAAGTGGTTTGAATGAGCTCGGGTTTTGTACACATGTGTTTGTCAGATGAAAGGTGTATGTTGAAAGAGCGCCTTATTTCTTGCTCTAAAAATCAGTGCTTTTAAAAGGCAGGTACCTGAAAGTTAAAAGACACGAGGGTGTTTACCTCCTCTTTGAAAAATCTAGGCCAACCTTGTAGAAATACTGAGAGAAAAATCTAGATGTGTGACTAATATTGCTGATTAATGATCTGGAAATAATTTGTAAATAGTTGCAACTTAACAACTTTGTCTGGCAGCTGTGTGTGTTGTCAGACAGAGTATCTATGCTGTCAAAGGAAACAGAAGAAATAATCTGAGCGAGCCTGCCTGGACCATGCAGAAAGCACATGGCAGAAGAGCAGCACTGCAGCGGTTGCTCCCAAGCCATGTCCAGTATGGTCACTGCATAGGGAGAAAGGGAAAACCTTAAGTGAAAACCTGGTTGTGTGTTTAATAGGCTTCTTTGTCCAAGTTCCATTTATTTTTTCACAGGATAAAGATTAACAGGCTTTATTTTACCATATTATACACAATCTAGATGCTGTTTTGTCTCAACTTTAAAAATATTTACACTGTCTTACTAGAATATATGTCTTTAATAGTGTAAATAATAAAAATTAAATAAGTCTTGACCACTATATTTTATTCTCCATCTCATGTTCCATCACCCTGCCAAACCTCAGTCAGGAGATAGAATTGGCTTTGATTTGAGGGTTTGTTTGCATTTCGCTATTACCTTTATTTTCTTTCTGACCTTTTGTGTTTGTACGAAATGTATAACATCCTCTGTCTCTTTTCAAGCTGTCACTCTGCTTTTAGCTGCCCCCTCATTAATTCTGTCCATTTTGTAGTCAAAACAGCTTTAATTCCTGGAGTCTTATCTCTGTAATAACACAGATAACACACTTCAGACCAGTATTTGAGCAGGTTTACAAGTGGCCGGATATACCTTAATTAGCAAACTGCTAACTTTAAGAATACTCCAATTAGAGGCATTCTCATATTGGTATCTGGGATCCTATTTGACTCTGACAAGAAAGGAGCTCACCCTTGCCATCTTAGAATTGTAAAATGGTTTGGGTTGGAAGAGACCTTAAAGATGATCTGGTCCAACCCCGTTGCCATGGGCAGGGGAACCTTCTGAAATTGAAAACAGCCGCTGTCTGAAAGCACTGATTTTCACAATGCTTTGCCTCTAAAGTTTTCTCTTAATTGGATAACCAGTACTATGTAGGGAATGTCATCCCTGTCTCAAAGGAAATGCAGTCCCTTAGCTTTATTCTTATTTTCTGTAAAAACAAAATTGCTTCAAAATATTTTCACCTGTCCCAACTATTTCAAACTGGGCCACTGCAACGCAGTATTGTTTGATTTTCAGAAGTATAACTACTGATATTTACCCCATAAATTAATCTAAAGGATTTTTTGTGTATTATTTTCATAATGCTTTAACACTTTTCTCTTTTTTAATAACTCTTAGGAAATGGCAAAGATTCTGAATCATCCAAGAGTGTATGCTTTTCTACACATACCAGTCCAGTCAGCCTCTGACAGTGTGCTCATGGACATGAAAAGAGAATACTGTGTGGCAGACTTCAAACAAGTAGTGGATTTCCTTAAAGAAAAGTAAGTCTACTGATATTTGAGAAAATAACAGTATTGGTTTTTTTCAATGTCAAGAACATGTGGCTGAAAACACAATTACTTGCAACTTCATAATTAAGGTATGAAAAAGAATGAGCTTCTTTAAGCTTTCAAAGTCTTTGAGTTTTCTGTAAGCCCCTTGATGTGGTTTGCCCCTTTGCTTCAGCTTTTATAAGCATCTTAAATGTCTGCATGAGATGCTTTTAATTTGTCAATATATTCCTAATCTTTTTCAAATAATATGTTCTTAAATTATTTTTAATGCTTAAACTCCTATATATAGATTGCTTGAAGTTAAAGTTATTGAAGTCTTCTTTAATGTGGCTTTTGAACATTGTATACATTGTGTACTGCAGATGATCCAGCACCAGCAAATGTGAATGCATTGGCTTGGTTGTTTTTGTTTAAAATAAGAAATATTTTATGTCATATAGCCAATATACATTTACATCAATATAGTAATACTCTAATCTTGCTTATGGGATTGATGGTTTCTAAGATAATTTCCAAATTACT
This sequence comes from Mesitornis unicolor, assembly GCF_000695765.1. Lineage (NCBI taxonomy): Eukaryota > Metazoa > Chordata > Aves > Mesitornithiformes > Mesitornithidae > Mesitornis > Mesitornis unicolor. The sequence goes on along the minus strand of NW_010186283.1, from coordinate 84,111 downwards.
TCCCCTAACAACAGAACTAATTATGAAAAGTAGGAGTGCATCATCCTGTGTTTACTTATGCTGACCTGAAGATGAAAGTTACATTCACTTGCAAAGGTGTTGTAACTACAAGTAATAATTTAGTATCCAAGGAAGTATCTTATAGCAATGTATTTTGATGGCTATTTCTGTGTTGATTGTCCTAAAAATAGGTGTCTAGTTCTGTCACCTTGTTCGGCTACTTTGTCTCTCTGTCTGCTTTTTTTGTTGTTTGAGTGCTTGTTTTAATCAATTAAGGACCACAGAGTTGGACCTTTGACTCTTAAATTGCATTAGAATACTTGTACATAAAGAATCAATTTTTCATGATTGTTGAAAAATCCAGCAGTCTAACTGTGTAAAATATGTCACAGAAGAGCTGTGTGAGAATTATGGTATGTAAGAAAGAAAAGCAAACCATGACACAGTAGAATATGTTTTGCAAACTGTAACTGTAGTTTGTAGGACATAGCTATGCAGCCGGGATAACTGATGGAAGTGGAGCTGCTTGTCTTCGTCCAGGTTGATTAGGCATTAATTTTCCACCCTAAACAGTGCACATGAATTCTTGGCACTTAATTTTCATGTGAGTATGGGTCAGTGTTAGTTTTTAATGAACAGATAAATTCTATTTCCAGGTATCTTAAGTGAACTGTGTTGGTTTATGTCTTAGTCGACTTGAAGCTGATTCATTATTCTCTTCAGTAGTTTTAGCATTGGCAGCTATTATAACAGCAGCTGGATTTTCGATAATCTAGTATAGCTGGCACATGTTTGGGCATATGGGAATTTGTTAAATCATTCAGCTCTTGCACACAGAAAAGAATGAATTACTTAATATCCGAATTTAAAACAGCTGGTCAGTGAATACAGTAGTCTATGACATACACCTTTTTGCACAGGCGTTTTTGTAGCGAGCTTAACAGGGAAGAAATAATTGGTTTGGTGTCTTAATTTTAAATAATAATAAACTTTATTTATTCTGCTTATTAAAAAACTACCAAATTATCTAGTAGTTCCTGTTAGAAAAGAGTCTCCAAATATTAAGATGGAAAATTCTTTGTACTGTATGGCAGCAGGATGAGGAAGCTATGCAAGGCAGAGAAAATGTTTTGGATATTTGAACATGTGCACATCTGTAAAACTATTTTTTTTTTCTTTTGCACTTAAGAGCACAGTGTCTTCATTTGTAGTCTCTCCTCTTATGGCAGCAGCCAGCTATTACATTCCCATATAGATATTCCCGTAAAGATCTCAGCACAAAGCTTGCCAGGACTTAACATTGATGCAGACAACTCCAGAGCCTAGAGCCAGAATAGCTTAAATTAAATATGTGTTTGAACTACTTTAATAGCCAAGAGGGATTATTTCCATCTTCCATTTATCAAAAAGGGAAAATAAAAGAAAAGTAAAACCCCCTATATCTCCTTTCTCTGTTCCTAGGGCCATAAAGTCATCTAGAAGCTTCCTATGCAAAATGTACAGGATCTAATTAGTAGATACCAAATTGTGCCTTTGTCTCTAAAACGTAACATCTACTCTGACAGTATCTTCACCCAAAATTCTGTTAAACCAATAATTGTATAGGCTGACTTGTTGAAGAAGTAAAGCCCCACATTGGCGAATTACATGATTATCAGTTAAGTGCTTAATAGCTTGACTTGAAACATCTAAGCAAATAAAAATGAAGTACAGCAAGTAAAAAATGAAGGGGAAAAAGAATGTGCCATATCATAGGATTATAGAGTCACCTGGACTGGAAAAGACCTCTAAGATCATCAAGTCCAACCGCTAACCTAGCACTGCCAAGTCCACCGCTAAACCATGTGTCATTAAGCACCATATCTATACATCTTTTAAACACCTCCAGGGATGCTGACTCCACCACTTCCCTGGGCAGCCTGGTCCAATGCTTGAAAATCCTTTTAGAGAAGAATTTTTTCCTAATAGCCAATCTAAACCTCCCCTGGCACATCTTGAGGCCATTTCTTCTTGTCCTATCACTTGTTACTTGAGAGAAGCCACCAACAGCCACCTCTCTACAACCTCCTTTCAAGGAGTTGTAGAGAGTGATAAGGTCTCCCCTCAGCCTCCTTTTCTCCAGACTAAACAACCCCAGTTCCCTTGGCCGCTCCTCATAACAGTTGTGCTCCAGATCCTTCACCAGCTTCATTGCCTTTCTCTGGACATGCTCCAGCACCTCAGTGTCCTTGTAGTGAGTGGCCCCAAACTGAACATAGTATTTGAGGTGCAGCTTCACCAGTGCAGAGTACAGGGGGACAATCACTTCCCTTGTCTGGCTGGCCACACTATTTCTGATACAAGCCATGTGATATTGGCCTTCCTGGCTACCTGGGCACACTGAGAGCTCATATTCATTTGGTTTTGGAGCACCCAAGATACCAAGTGATTCCCAAGTCTTTCTTTTCTCAGTCAGACCAACAAAAGTGCCTGGGACTTGTTTCTCCTAGAAGAAGGGGCAAATACCTTTCCTTCCCCTGGAGAACCAGGAGTGGTTACAGAGGTACTTCCTTCTGAGAGTGGGGATTTATTAATATCCTGCTGAGCACTGAGTGCCTCACAGAGAAGATGGAGTTCTCCAAAGCAATGTCTTTTTATGTTGAAACTCACTTTTTAAAGGAATGGAGCATTGTAAACCCTCTGAGACTGTGAAGTTAGACATGCCACTTCTCTTTGAGGACTCTTTCTTCAGGCAGGAGCCCTAGAAATGAACTTTAAAAATTAATGTTGATGTTCAAGTGCAATCTTTTGATATGCAACGCTTTGTTTTTTTAGAGCCACTCTCCCCAGCCAGGTGATATTTTTGGTTTATTATGAAGGTCAGTAGGAAAATGGATAGAATATAAAGTCAGAAGCACAAATTCATTAGACTGAAAAACTGAACTACAGAAGTCTTGTTTTGTACTTTTTGCACTGAAATGTCAGTAAATTCAAGTATTCAGAAAAATACTGTTGTGCAGTTGATAGGTCAGTAGCTGACCTACAGGTATAATATGTGTGTTTACTGAGGATTTATTTGTAAACTATTCTAGAGAGCAACAGCATAAGGAAAATGAGGATGCACTGATTAATTTTGAAAGTGAATCCTGTACAACTTGTACAGGGTCTGTAGGGACTAGGACCAGTGCCCCCATCTGTAGTCTTTAGGGACTAATACAGTGGTGTGGAGGATCTATTTGCTAGACTGGTTCTTGGATCAGATATTAATTTCAATGTGTGTGAATACGGGATCTTCAGAAATTGCTGCTTAGTAAATTTAATCCAGAGACCAATTCAGGCTTATATCAGAAAATCTTTTAATTGTGGTGTCATTATATCAAAATGTGAGTTGTTTTTCAAGTGATCTCAACTTTCAGGATTCAGCATAAATTATATTTCTGAAAGGTGATGTTTGTAGTTGCAAAAAGAGCAAAACTGCTTTAATTATCTTGAAGTTTTGAAACTTAATCCACTGAAATTTACTTTTGCTGATAAAAGCAAACAATTGGAATATACTTTATTTAAAGAAACCTGAGATGTGAATGTCATATTCTGTAATTGCTTGAATAATCAGCAATGTGAATATATACTCATTAAAAAATCCTTAGACTGGTAATGTGTTTTCCAGATTTCATATTTGCTGTTGTTGACCATGCTACATTCTTTTACCTTTCTTGTTTGTCAACTGATTGTGATGTTCATCAAAGTTTATATTAATCTTTTCCTATTACCACCACTTAATAAGAGAAGAGAATGGTAAACCCAAAAGCTAGACAAATTAGGGAAATTTAGACCTTGGCTGAGAAACTATACCTTTTGTGTTTTGGGAAACAGTATAATGCTGAGGAAAAGCTGAGCTTGCCTTGCAGTTTTCTTTTCGTTAGTGTTCTGAGATAGAAGCGGAATATTAGTTGTGGGTAGTTGCTGCTGTTCACCTGAGATTGTCTCATAATTCATACAGGAAACATGTGAGCTTTCCAATGTTACCTGAAGGCCAGCAAACTTGGGCTGCCAGAGGGGAGAGCCACGGCTCTGACAGGCAGAAAATTCTGTTGGTTTTTGCACTATTTCTCTCTTCTCCTTTAAAATCAGACCTGCTAACAAGCCTGTCCAAGCCTCCTTTATTTTTAATGATAATCAAGTATCAATTTTTCAGCTGGTATAGATTCATAATTGCATGCAGTTGGAAGCAGAAAGTAAAGGAGCAGAAGTAAAACGAGTGCAGTGGAAGATAAATTGCACACTTGGAAGGAGATTAATCACTCAGGTGTAAACTTGAATCGTAGCTGCCCAGCAATCACAGACAACTGCTGAACGTCTGAAGAAACTGGAGATATTCTCCAACTTGAGGGAAGGTGTCACATAGTCCTTTGGGACAGCTGGCTTTGGGGAAGGCTCCCTTCTTCCCTGTCGCTTTACAAGGAGTTAAGCCATCAAATGGTAGCTTCAGCAGCTTCCTAGGCCACCTCTCAGTTCTGTTTTTAAAGATTTTGGGGCATTCAGCAGTGGCTGTCTCGTGTTTCTTTTGATTTGCCATGACTTTTGTCTCTTGTTGCAGTGGCAGCCAGGCTGTATCTGCTTGGATGTTTAGACAGGCTGCTTCAGGGTAAAATAGTGTGGCTGGGAGTGAAGTGGACTCAGTTACTTTCTCCTCCCAGTCATGCTATATATTGATGTTAGTCTCCGTTTTTACAGCAATATTTTTATGTCTTAATGACATTTGTATAGTCCACTTTCTCAATATAATTTTTTTGTCCAGGTTGTTTCAGTTTGGCTCTTCCTGCCTTGAGGAGTAATTTCACAAGCAGTAATTTGTTTCCCAGGTTCTGGTCTTCTGTTGTACCTTGTTCTTATTCCAGGCATCGTATCAGATACTGTAAAAGCTTATGTGGGCAGTTCTGCTCTTTATCGGGGTCTCTGCCTGTATTTCTTGCGCAAGCGAGTATCTTGCTATCCAGAAGTCTTCTGCTTGAAAATTTTCTGTATTTTCTAATAGCTAACTTTTGACTGAAATAGTGATCAGGGAATAAATAGCTTCCCAAAAGCTTATTTCTAAATACTGTTATTCGGATGGTCAAGAAAACTGTGAACACTGTAAATAGTTTGTAACTGTAAATAATTCTCTTTTGAAAGGTGTCTATGTGGTAAGCTCCTGAATATTATTCAGTCAACATTGAAAGATAAAGGGCAAAATGAGTCATCATCAAATTTGCAGCTATTCCAGACAACCCGCAGCTCTGAAACTATCCCAGGCCTTGGGGCAGCAGTATTGTCTTTATCACATTATCATACCAGTTACTACGACTTGAATTTGAAAGCAACAAGTAAAATAATTTTAAAATAAACATTTACCATTTTTACATACATTTTTCTACTCACTTTCAGAATGCAGGTAATTATGTAGTAGGCTGTAACAGCTCCCTCACTTTTTTGCAGCATGAATATGTTTCATTCTCTTTCTGAAAATGTGCTTTTGTTTCTGAGAGAGAGACATCGTTGAGCTCACTTTGCAGATGTGCAAATCGTGGCCCTAACAAACCATGACAAATCTTTCAAATTTAGGCTTTTTTTAATGGCTTTTAGTGCATCTGTTCTGTCAGTCTAACTACTGCAAATGCAAATGTCATCTGCTTAAAATCCTTATGATGTTTTTTGCTGCTAAGAAATTGCTGAGTGTATTTGGTAGTTATCTGTAATTTCTTACCTCAGTCTCTAGACTCTTCTCTTTACTCTGCCCCTGTCTGCAGTTGACGTCTGAACTAATCACTTTACCAAACGTGTCTTTTTTCCTTTGGTGTTTTAAATTAATTGAGTGCTTGGAAAAAGCATTGGATTAGCACCAAAAACTGAAACATAGGGAGAGTTCACTCCAGCCTGGTTATCAGGGGTGTAGACTGATGGACTACAAGCTCCTAATCCAACAGGATTAGTTGTCTTGAGGTGTTGTTAAACTTAAATTTGGGCCTACATAAAGCAGTTGCTAAATTTATAAGTCTTCCTGCCTTGCATTTGATTCACAACATCACCTAAAAAGATATAAGTGAGAGGTTTTTAAGGTGCTGAGCGATTGCCGATCTATTAATTTCATTTGGATATTTTGTATATTCATTTTTCAAGTACCTAAATTTGAAAAGTATGTTTTTCTTTGGTCCTTACTGGGGAGAGACAAGGCATTCCAGGATAGCTGCTTTTTTTAATTTACTTTTTTTACTGTAATATTACTCCAACCAAGCTGAATGTCATTTTAGGAGGGCAATCTTTCCATTTTGGCTTGCACAGCACTTCTTTGCCCTTTTCTCAGCAAATGCCACTGTACCCTTATTTTCTAGCAAGGAAATATACTGAGGAGATTTCCTGGAAGGAGAATGGGAGGAGGGAAGGAAGGTCGCTTACAAATATCTGCGCCTTTTCCATCACCAGTCTTCCCTGTTCTACAGATTGTTGGATGCTCTTTCAGTTGGTTCATGGAGAGACCTCTTACTGCCACCATTTGCATCATTAGATCTGTTACCACTTTATAAAGTACTAATCACCGTTTGATAGCACAGTCTTTCATGCCAAATGTATCGAGGATATTATGGATTTCTGGGTGGTAGGCTCTTAGTTATTCTGTTGCTTTTATGTCAGGATGGTGGCTGCCAGAAGTGTGTCCTTTTTTTCTACTTTTGGTGGTCCTGTGCCTTGTAAAATGCAACTGTTAAACTCTTTCTGTGACAGTGCTTGGGAATAACTTCATTTGCTGGAAGGTGAACTAAAAGTAGCAGCTGGGGTAATGTGGAAAATACGTTAAACTTCTTGTGGTTGTTATTTGTAAAACTTTATTATAGGCAATTCAAAAAGAAATATCTGTTAATAGCGAGTTAGCTGTGAGTCACCCGTATTGAACAACATGAATGTTTGTCAAGTTCACTTTGCAGCCTTTACTTTCTTGTATGTGTATGGAGATAAAGAAACTATTAAAGTCTCTGGCTGTATGACTGAAAAAAGCAGCCCTCTCTGTGTTAATTATAGCTTGACAGACATCTTTGGAAAACACACAGGATATAGCAAAAGTTTTAATGACAGTGATCTCTAGAATTTCAGATTTTCTCTTTTTAGAATCTTACAGAGCAACAAAAGCCATTTACCTTGAACTAGGTTTTCCTACTGGGAACACTGTTTCGTGTCTTACTGAATAATGAGTTATTTACTCTAAAGAGTACACAAATAATGATGTAATAGGTTCTGTGAAGTTTTGTGGATGTTTTCATAAATGTAGTTACTTGCATTTTTATTTTGCCATGTAACCACAAGAAGAGGGAGTAAAGCCAGTGTAGTGTTTTTACACTAGATTCTGTGCTTAATAACTTTAATTAAAATAAAAGACAAGCTTTTTATTCCCATAAGATGTTGAGGGTTTTCTTAAACAAATATATGATGTTTCATGGTTATGTTCGTCTTTGCTTACCTCTTCCTTCAATTGTTTCTTGAAACTAAATTACGTATGTTTTGAAAGAGACTGCATAATGCTTGTGCCTAGAACTAGTCCATAGGGAATGTGATCGAGTCAACTTGGAGGACTACAGGACACGTTGTAGTTTGGCTATAATAATTATGGGTAGTACAAAAATGAGAAATACAGAAGTGGGTCTAAAAACAAAACAACTCATTAATGGCGTTGAGACATTAACACAGGTTGCCCGGGGAAGTTGTGGATGCCCCCTCCCTGGAAGTGTTCAAGGCCAGGTTGGACAGAGCTTTGGGCAACCTGGTGTGGTGGGAGGTGTCCCTGCCTGTGGCAGGGTGGTTGGACTGGGTGATCTTTAAGATCTCTTCCAACCCAAACCATTTTATGATATGTGTGGAAAAATAATAATAAAAGCCCATGTGAGTATCTCTTCAACAGTTCACAGTGCTCATTTTTTGGAAGTTGTCTATCTTAAAGCGGATCGTACCTTGTTTGAGCTAGAGACTTGGAGTTTTGATGCATGGCATGGTAACAGAACCCTTTGTAATAAAGGACTATTTGTCTTTTGTATATGCATATAATACAGCTACAGAATGGTACACAAATTCACAGTATGGCTCCAATCCCCATTTTGCTGTGGCTGACTCTGTTAATGGTTTACTGGTACATCTGTCAGACTGTTCATGTGCTGAGCACACTTAGCCTGAGGATGTACACATGCAAATACTGATGTCCAAATTGAGTCACACGATGTGATGTTAACATAAAATAATTCTAAGGTTACAGGCTGCTTTGAAGATTAGACTGCACTAAATGCAATTTCAACCTGTTTATTTTGGGAAGGTACTGTTTGGGGAACCAATTTCAAAGCTTATATATACTCGATAATTTTTGTTACAAAGTATCTTCGCCATCTGGAGCAATTCAGTTCTGTCTACTGCCCTGTTTAAGCAGGTTGTGCGTGGTGCTCCTGTTTTACAGAATTTTCTTCTAAGTAATACACATTTTTCTGGAGATAGGGAATAATTATGAGAGGGTTTGGGGTTTTTTCTGGCTGTCCTGCTACTGTTCCATTCTCATAGATATGCGTAGATACTGGAGAAGCAGCCTGGGAAACAGAGTGCCTAGGATGAGCACAGCTTGCTTGGTGTAGGCTCCGTGGACATGCAGGGCATTCACACTTTGGGTGCTTTCATAGAATCACAGAATCACAGAATCTCAGGAGTTGGAAGGGACCTCCAAAGATCATCTAGTCCAACCCTCCTGCCAGAGCAGGATCACCTAGACCAGGTCACACAGGAACGCGTCCAGGTGGGTTTTGAATGTCTCCGGAGAAGGAGACTCCACAACCTCTCTGGGAAGCCTGGTCCAGTGCTCTGTAACCCTCACAGTAAAAAAGTTTTTCCTCATGTTCGCATGGAACCTCCTATGCTCCAGCTTGCACCCATTGCCCCTTGTCCTGTCATTGGACATCAGAGAGAAGACCCTGGCTCCTTCCTCCTGACACTCGCCCTTTATATATTTATAAACATGAATGAGGTCACCCCTCAGTCTCCTCTTCTCCAAGATAAAGAGACCCAGCTCCCTCAGCCGCTCCTCATAAGGGAGATGCTCCAGATACACCCCAGTCTGGCAGGGGGATTGGACTAGATGGTCTTTTGAGGTCCCTTCCAATCCCTAACGTTCTGTGATTCTGTGATTCTGTGAAGATGGTGTCTTTTATCTTTTTCCTTCTTCCCCTGAGGGCATGCGAATGTGGTTTGTTTGGAAGTAATGATATAAAATCTGTAGTAAGGTTAAAAGCAAGGAATTTTAAGCATCATGCTGTATTAGAAATCAGTCTTCTTAAAAGATTTAATATTTATGATTTTTAAATGCTTGGTTTTAATTACTGAGATACTATATTATTCTAGTATTTTACAACAAAGTAACTGGAATCTCTTCTTTTTTCTGTATAAATGTTGTCATTGTGTTTCAATGTCTGGGTCAGCACTTGGAATTGGGAGGGAGTCTGATTTGTTTAAAAAACAATAATGACTCCTATTCGTGTTTATTTGCTTAATAACAGATTGATTTGACATGTAATTCTCAGTTTTCATTTGCTCCTGAGTTTTTAAGCGTATCCAAACATACATTAAGATACTTAAGTATTTATTGTGTTAACATATTAGTATACATACAAATCCAAGATGCATCATGTGTACACCTTACAGTGCTCAGATGTGAAAACGCTGTTGATGGCATTAAATTTTCAGATTTTATATGTTTTTTTAAAAATTAAGTATCTGTTCATTTACATATGTATATTATTCTGATTTTTGGCATAGTTCTAGGTAATACATTAATTTTGTGAGCCATATTGTTTTGATGATATAGAACAGTATGGCACAAAAGAATTTTTGATGGGGTGGTAGTTGGCCAGCTGATAAGCACTGATTGAAGTTACATTTGTGTCAAGCTTTCAGGGAAAATATGTTGGAAAGAATGACTGAAGAAATAAAATATGATATACATCTATAGCTGATCAGTACCTTTAATGGTTATTTTCTTTAACCCTAAAATGTTTAAATGATAGCAAATCAAAATACACAAAACATCTTTGAAAGTGCAGCTATACAATTAAAAAACCATTGCATGCAAGAGATATGATTACTCTGCTACACAGAGGTTTTCTGTATACATTCATTTGAGAACTATGATAAAGATTACTTCAGGGAAGCTCAATTTTGTATTCATGTGCATTTTATATTGGTCTATAAGTTGTACTCAAAAGTTGATGATTCACCTCTTTATAATGAGAATGAAATTTATAGCTGTGAAGTTCTTATTTATTACATGGTAAAGCAATCACAAACCTGACTTTTTGAAAGGTTTGTGCTTTAGATTAGTGGCTAAAGCAGGTGAAAGTTTATTTTCCACAACTGAATTGCTTATCTCTTGCACTTAGGGGTTTTTTGTCTTTATGTTTTGTGTTTCATTGTAATGTAGAACTCTCATTTTGTTTAGTAGGAGAAATTGCCACAATGCAGCTGTTAAATTACTTTGTAACTGGAAGATGGTATTGCAAATATGGTCGTTACGTAAAGGCACAAGAAGCCATGTAAAGTCTTCTCAATCCACTTAGCAGAAAATGGTGATTCAGATGCAAATCTAAGCTTGAAAATAAGTTATTATACCCAAACATCTTACACACAGGAGAATGTAAAGCCAGAGTGTCTTCATTTCTTCTTAAATGTGGAGAAAATATTTATTGTCAAAACCCAGAGGTCATTGAAATTAGTTGTCTTCTGGCTCACTGTGTCAGTTGTCTTACTCCTTGGCCTTCAAATGAGCTGTGACCCTTCGCAGGAGGGACAACTTCTGAGATCAGGAAACGATTCCATACAGACTCGCAGTCAGCTCTGAGGTGATAGCTAACCCCTACAGTTTTGAATCAATTTCCTACATAAAGCTTTGTATTAAAAAAAATACTGATCTTTCTGAACTATTTATCCCCACCAAAGAATTTTTGTCAAGTCAATTTTCATCATAAGCATTTGACAGCCTTCAACTTACTTACAGAATGGGTAAACACCACATCTGAAAAATGGGTCGTGTGGTTGGTTGTAGCTCTACTGCTGAATCATAGAATCATAGAATGGTTTAGGTTGGAAGGGACCTTAAAGATCATCCAGTCCAACCTCCTGCCATGGACAGAGGCACCTCCCACCAAACCAGGCTGCTTAAAGCCCTGTCCAACCTGGCCTTGAACACTTCCAGGGAGGGAGCATCCACAACTTCCCTGGGCAACCTGTGCCACTGTCTCACAACCCTCACAGTAAAGAATTTCTTCCTAATATCTACTCTAAATCTACCCTCTTCCAGTTTAAAGCCATTTCCCCTATTCCTGTCGCTACCTGCCCCTGTAGTAGTGGAACTACTACTATGACTGTGGAACTGGAAGGCCTGAAAGGAGCCTGTGTGTGTGTGTCCCCCACAGTAACCAGTCATATTTTAACCCTAGTGCTTGGTGGGGGAGAGAAATCAACTGTCTTGTTAGGGACTGGCTGTTTCCAAGAGTCTGCAGAGAGAGAGACAGACAGACAGACAGGCTGTGGGTTCCGGTTTGAACAACAGACTGGCATGATTCTTCTGCAATAGGGGGGTGGCTGCTCCCACACTGTTTACTTAAGTTTTGAGGAGTACTTGGCTCACATACTCAGGCCTAAAAATCTCTAAGGCAGCCAGCTGAACTCTGACCTGTGGCCAGCAAGCTGTTTCTCCATGGAGTATATTCTCTTGGACCTCCTCCACCTCATTAGACCATGTACCTAGAAACACTGGCTATAACACTGAACATTTTAGAAACCAGACTTCCATTTCATTTCACCTATATCTGTAGTTTATGGTGTACTCACATACTTTGGAATGGAGGAAAATAAAATGCATGATTTGCTTAGTTGTGTTAATTTCAGTTTGTAGTTGTGCAATTGTTGACATTGATTGTAAAATCTTAACAGCTGGGGAAAAACACAGCAGTGGAGATTCCTCAATTTAATGGTATGATACTTTAAAATGTTTATTGCTTCAAAACCAGAGCAAGCAAATAGAGTTTCTGTAAAACCTCCTTTAAATTTTTGCTTCCTTCCTGTTTCCTTACCTTCTGGATATCTTCTGTTAAACAGTTCTTGTAGTACCAGGCTGTAACCACTGCATAGGGTAATGTATTTTACAGTCAACCAGGAATGATGGCTTGGGAGGTTTGCCACAGCATTGTATCCGCTGCTGGGGTCTGTGTGTGAATTTGAGTCTGAAGCTTTCTTTCACCATAGCTCATTATCATCTTATGTGATCATTAGAATAGATGTGAGAATAAGTGAGAGGACATAGGCAAAGGAAAATTGGAATTTAAATACACCAAAGTGAAAAATGCAGATTTTTTTTAATTTTTTTTTTTTTGGCGGCTGCATTTACTAAGTACAGTAGATTATACCTTAATTTTGTGTGTGTCGGTGTATAAAATGAATATTGCAGGTGGAGCAGTGCCTTGTAATTTAAATGCCATGGTAGAGAAGTTTTCTTTAACCAGTATAGTTATCAGCAGAAATATGTTTAAAATAATATGTAAATGAAACCCTGTAGGGTAAGGAACTAATTAAATTTGGGGCACGATTTTGTGACTTTTATTAGCATTATACTTGGATGCATGCAGTGTTAAGGATTTGCTTAATTTTAGTTAAACATTGAAACATTTGACTGTGGTCACAGATTTTTTTATTTAAACACAACAATAACATTATCTGTGCCTCAAGTTCTTGTAAGAGCAGAAGAAGGGGAACCATGTTTTGGAAATCTGATCCTCAATGCAGAAGCTCTTATAGCAAAACTTTAAAAGCTGGCTTGAAATGTTAAAGTATATTTAAATCACTAAAATAGATATTGCCTAAATCTCTTTTCTGTGTCTTTCGAACAGGAGGAGACATTTTCTAAGCCTAATTTTCAGAGCACTGTTTTATAGTACAGAGCACAATTTCAGCATTGACAACCTCGTGTAATTGAAGCCAAATATCTTTGTCAGTCATTCCACTTCCTAATCGCTGCTGTTCATAAATGCCATAGAACAGTAAAAAAAAGTTTAAAATAATTGGCTTTTTAATTTTATTTATTTCCTTTCTTTATACATTTTAACATGCACCTGTGCATACAGATACCATCTAGCCTTGGTTTTTATGTTAGGGCCAGCACAACGATATGTATGTAACTGGGAGACCATTGAAAGTCGAGGTTTATATCTCATAGAGCAGAAGGTAATTTTAACCTTGTATTCTCCCATGGGTGTGTGCCTGTGATCCCTGGGAAGTTAACATTAATTAGAAATTAGCAGGGAGCAATTGTGCTTCCCCTGGAGGATCATTTTTAGCACAAATTTAAGATGAAAGAAAATGAGAAGCTGTGTTACTGCCACTCATTTGGATTATTTTCTTACTTCCTTATGATCATAAACGATCGTCAAATCCTTGTGAAACTCCTGAAAAAAAACTGTTAGAGATTTGTTGGCATTTTTGGGCTGTTAACTACTTTGAAGCCTTTTGCTGAAATGAAACTATTTTCGTATGTTTTATAGGTGACTTTGTATCAACAACTCTCAGCACATACCATCTGAAAGGATAGAGGTTAAACTTTACTGTTTCATTTTCCATATTTTTGTCTGTCCTAATAAGCAGGGCAGTTCTAAATCTGAACACAAACTGGTCTAGAAACTGGATCATTCCTTCACTCAGTACATATCTGATTCAGACCCATCTGCTCTAAAAATGGTAACAGGTCGTACCTAACAGCTACCCACCAGTGTCCTATCAATGACTCTTCTGTATACTAGATTTAGTTTTTAACTTAAAGCAAGGTGAATCTATATCAATAATAAGACAGTAAGAAATCAGAGCTGTGGGCATAAAAACAACTCATACAAATTTAAACATTTCCCAAACAATGCATTCACAACAAAAATCGGAAAAATGGATATATGGAAAATGTTACATGTAATGAAGAGAAGTTTACATGTGTGGCTTAACTAAAAAAAAAAACAGTGGGCACAGTAACCAAAAGTTATAACTAATTATATAATTTTACCATTAGTAACTGAATTTTTCTATGTTTGCCTTTCCAGATCACTTTAGATTTATGACACAGCGAACGTCCTTTCTGCAGGAAAAAAAGCCCTTATTGCCATTTATCATAACCTACTTTGGTGAACAGAACAGTTAGTGCTTTGCCAGAGTATTTCAGAGTGCTGTTCAAAGAGAATGTTTGTGTTGTCTGGTTTTGATCTTCAAAAATATTAGAATGTTATATAGCATCAGATGTAATTGTGAGATTTACATTCCTGATTGGTTTGTGTCTTAAATATCCTATGGAGTTACATGGTAATAAGTCATAACATGATTTTGTGCTGTTGGCTACCTAACGTTAATTAGTCCTACTTTCTGCAGAATGCAAATTTATTTGAGGTATTTTGAGAGCTTTCATCGTTACAAGAATAGCAGAAGCTGAAGTCTGTCTTTTAACATATGTTTTTACAAAATGCAGCTTTTACTTGACAGTATTATAGTGAAGTACAGTAATTATCACATTAAGTGTGATAATATTTTCATGTTTTCATTAATAATGCAAATAAAGATTATTTTTTTTCCCCCAGCAAAATGTTCAGCTGATTCTTTAGAAGAAAAAATTATTGCATTGTCTGAACTAAATGTGCATTCAAACTCTGATTATGTTTATGCAACAATAGTGGCTGGAGATTTTTTTATTCTTTTTTGGAATGTAGCATCTGCAGGGAATATGCTCCAAGCCCTTGCATACAGTTTGGACAGAAATTAATTGTTCTTTCTATTTGACTTCTAGTTAAGCTAGAGCATCACGCTTCCACTTGTTAACTTTGTCACAAAAGCATGTTTCACATTCACCTTAAATCCTCTTCTATTACTTTTGATGAATTCTTTTCAGTAGTTTACCCTTTCATTTTTAAAGTTCTAGCCTGAGGTTTGTCCTCTGACATGCTGGGGTTTTTTTTCCTTAAAAGAAGAATGTAATTTCTGACCTGCTATAGATTTGACTTTTCCTGTTTGTCTCAAAGTTGGTTTTTTTCATTTTCTGGTGGGTATTCCTTTATAAATAAACTGTCTTTAGTTTCTGAGAGAAAAAAAAAAATCTAAATATCCTGTCCTACTGACAATTGAGCCCTAAGCCAGAAATTCACAATGGCATCTTCAGAATATTGACTTCCTAAAATCAGTGTATTTTTTTGTCAAGGAAATCACTCGCAGTCCAAGTTTTCAGTTACTCCAGTAGCACCTACGTGGGGTCCAAAGAAAACCAAACTTGGGGACTTTGGCGAGGCATAACCCCAAGGTGCAAGAGTGTATGTTCTCCTCACGCAACTTCCCACCCAGTTCCTGGGACTTGAAGAAGCCTCAAAAAAAAGTTTTCACAGCTGGAAATAGTATCTTTGCAAGTTTGATTGATCCTCATAGCCCATGGCTATACTGAGATCACATTGTTGGACACTACAGGTAATGCAAATTTACCTTTTTCACCAAAGGAAGTTTGTTCTGGAGTTACTAGCTGTGATTCTGATGCATAGGATTTTAAAATCTTGCACCTTTCCATCCCTCTGTCCACAAGGACAATGGGTTTCAGGCCTTTCAGTATCTTTTGGGAGTTCACTGCCATCCTTGTCTGTGAAGACAGTTTAGCTCGCACAGAAAAAGGGCATTTGTGCTCTGATGTTTGATTTTCATTTTGTTGTTGTTTTCCACAAATATAAGGCAGCATTTGTAGCGTTTCTCAAGCCCTTTTCCAAAGTGATTTCCAACTTTTCATTATTTTAGGAAAGTCAGTGTGCCTTGCTTTTTTTTTGTTAAAACTCATGCTTTTCTTTAGATATGCTTATTTTGTACCCTGTCTGCGTTTTACCTTCTGCATGTTGAGGGAGAACCACAAAGAGCAATCCCTGAACTCCTTGTATCCAGTGTCGAAGAGTTCAGAGAGGTTCGTAGACTCCTCAGAGTCTCACAGTAGATGAAAGGAATGTTACGAAGCCAGGAATAGGGATCACGTCCTTCTTTAACAGCTGCTTCACTTAGACCTTATGCAACTATGCTCTGTGTCATACTTTTGTATTTTTTAGTTGCAAAGTGGGCACTTGAAGCTTCATTTACCAGCTATGCTAAGTGCTGCCCTATTGAGGAGGCTGCCTAGGAGAAAGCTGTGTTTGTCATAGCTGTCCTTCAGTCTTAGTTAATTCAGAGATGTGCCTTTCTTCAACTTCCCATATTCTTGGATTATCTACAGTAACTACAGGCAGTCCAGCTGAAGAAGAGAGATTGTTTGCCTAACCATAACTGGTTTTACTTTGAGATATACTACCTGCACATGTAACCCTTCAATTTAGCCATGTTTCTCAGAGTTATGTCTAATCTGTGGATTCTGTCTTTGAGGGGAACCAAGCCACTACTGGCTGAAATAGGAGAGCCTGAAAGGTTTTCCTTTGGATGCTGCTGTTATAATAAACATCACAGTTGAGAGTCCTTGCATATATCACTGTGTGATCACATGAAGATAACTCATCTTACCTAAAGTGGTGTATAGGTAGATAACTGATCTTTCTTCTTCTAAACACCGCTGCTTTGTTATTTTTTGTTAACACCAAATGTTAAAGAGATTTTTTGTTTGTTTTGAATGTTCAGTTCTCCCCTGAAGGGTGAAATATTAACATTCAAGTCTATTTTTAGGATGAAAACGGAGATAATAAATATTTCCAAATCCTATTCTTTTCTGCTAAGGTAAAGCCCTGTAAAAACCTTTAGTGAGATGCTTAACTACTCTGTCTTCTACTTAGCTGTAAACCTGCTGATATCCCTGGAATTTCAGTACTGGCACTGAAAATGGGGGAAAAGAGGTGGTGAGAATTCTAAACACTTGCACTCGATCAGAGGATGAAACATTTTCTGTTAATAGACTCAAAAGTTATGTCAGTAAATAATTTCTAAAGTTATTCAGGCTTTTGCTACCTACTTAAAACATGTCTTTACCTCCCACCCACCCACAGGAAATAAGCATTTTCAGAATGTTGGTACGTGGTGCAGCTTTGCATTAGTTGCTCGATGTTCTCTACATAATAAATGAGCTTAAATTGTCTGAGATCCAGTTTGTTTCATCCTCAGTGATACTAATTTGCCACTTCCGTTAAACCTCCTTTTATACTGTATCTTCTGTTTTTCTCAAAGTGGAAAAGCCAGTGTCCGTGTTAGGCCTACCAAGTTATACGCAGACACTTGATTTCAGCTGGGGAATTTACAGTGCGTGCACCAATGTTGTAAATGGTCCACCTTCCTACCTAAGGAGTCTTCATGTCTAATGCTGGTACTGCAGAGCCAAAAGGGTACCATTGTGCCTGGCAGGCTTTCCAGGTTCTTTAACTGATGCCCAAAGGTCATCATGGAACATTTATGTAGTTTGATAAAATTTATTTCGGTGATATGGTCTGAATGAAAATGCTCCAGTTTCGACTGAATCGATTCAATTCCATATTTGTGTTCTTCTCTCTCTGCATCATAGTATGCATATTTTATATAATCAGTCATTACATTTAAGTAGACTTTAACAAGGAGAGTTCATGGTAACTATTAAAGTCAAACTTGACTTCAGCTTGCAAAATTGAGTGTATATAACAACCTTGTTGCATTCATTTGAAACATTTTTCAGATCTTTCAGTAGTGATTTAGTTTAATTCTGCAGCTTAAGCCTGCTCCTTTAGTAACAAGTGTATGAGATGTTTGTCAGCACCTTTTTTGGGATGGTTCCCCCCCCCCTTCCAGCAAATTGTAATGTGATTCTCTGATTAGAATGTTGGGAACCACAAAAAATGTATTTTTGTTTCATCTATGTCAAGTCTTGCTATCAAATTACTCTGCCTTTGTTTTTATAATTGTCTCTTTAGTAATAAAAGTTTTCCATTTTTTCCTTTATCAGAAGTATTACATTTAATATTCTTGTCTGAGGACATAACTGATGTCCTTTTATAATTATGTTTTTGCAGGTTTTCAGTTCTGTTCCATCTTTTGTATAAAATTTCATGAGTATTGTTTTTTCGACTTCTGCCAACTCTTTGAGGATTTTCTACAGTTCATCATTTCCTCAATATAAAACTGATGTCGGTTCTTGAGCAGTCGCCTTACTCCGTGCTGATTCTCATTTCTTTTTCAATAGTAATCATCCTGCCTAATCTCCTAATTGTGGAGGCCTCTGAGACTCTATTTGGGTTCTGTGACTTCATGTGCCAGGTTTTTCTGTCTTACCATCTTGTGTCAAGATACAAGAAAATCTGTTTCCCTTAATCCTCAGATATTACTCCTGTGCTTTGAATCAAGTTGGTAAACCCAGTTGGTTTGATTGTATCTCTTATCTAATTACATATATTCATATATGAGAAAATACATTATTCTTCTCGGCTACATCTTTATTCATCTTCCACTGCTATTAAATTTATCTGAAAAGTTGTTCCCTAAGTAAATTTTTTATACATCGACTACTCCAATTTTAACGCTTTAGTGATACCAAAGAGCTGCTTTGCCATCATTGGAATGCTTTCATATCTTTGAATTCTTCATAAAACGTATTTTTGTCTTTGATGTTTCTTCAGTGATAACAGTATAGTGTTGATTTTGTGCTAATTCTCTTTTAACCTTCAGTTGTAGATTTGTTCACTGATAGGTCAAAGCAGGTAACTGCTCACAATGTCAAACTTCCTTAATAATTATTTCTCTACAGTATGAGTTTGCTAACTTTTAAAGATCTTTTTTCTGCCTGTTTTACTTCTTTAAAATGTAGTAACAAACTTACAGTGTGCTCCACTGTGTAATGGAGTACACATTCTATCTGACACATAAAAGCCCAAAATATTTCAAGTGTCCACCTTCCAGTCTTCTGTTTGAGTAGCTGGGGTGGTTTGATTTATCTTTTCAGACTTCTAAATTTTATTTGGAGTTCATGAATAGCTTTGTTGGTTTGGTATTTTTTTGTGGGATATATGATAGTAAGCTGATACCTCACTTCGTACTGATGTGCACTATTCCCCTTGTCTGAAGTGTTTTGGATTGTCCCGTTTAGGGAGTCTACCTTTAGGCAGCAAAGCTACTGCTCTAAAGCTACTTCGAGAGTTGTGGCTATGTACAACCTATCAAAGTCAGAGTCCTTCAAAAAAAAGGCACCTGAACATACATATGTCAAACAGTTCTTAGTTTTGTTTAAAGTTTTTGAACATGACAGAATATACTGCTGTTCTGTTAATGACACTGTAAACTATGCTAACTGTAATTTTTAAGGCATCTGCAACTTTGTGACACATTGAAAGTTGAAATAGTTCACTGAACTGAGCAGAGAAATGGATAAGAACATCTCCGAGGCAACAGCGTCTATTGAATTTGATTGTTTTAATTTTGTCATTGACAGACTAACAGTCTGCACTTAAAATACCATCTTTTCTCTTCCTGATTTTGCTTGTGATGTCCTGTATGTGTGTTTCCATCTGTATGTTTGCATCTGAACATTCTTCTTCCAAACTTTTCCAGGAATGTGTGTATTAATTACTTCCATTGATCTCCAAAATACTAAACCGATTTTGCCTTTTACAAAGAGATGCTCTTAAATTACTGTCAGTTTGAGACAAATGAAACCGTTTCCAAAGTGTTAGAAACAAAAAGTGCATAAGAACCTGCTTAGCCAAGGCCATCTTTCTGAAAGGTGAACCAGGAGATTTTAGCGCTGATTCCTGGTGATTTTGCTTTTCCTGCCCAATGTCCTCAACTGCATACCAGAGTAAGCCTGTTTCCCCATTTGGAAGTGAAAACACAACATTTTGCTTTAAATTATGCTTTATTAACTGATACATAAATTATTATTTTATTGTTATGGGCCAGTTTTGTGTATTTAAGGAAGTCATCTATATTCTGACCTTGCCTGCTGTTTGAACATACCAGAGGACAAAAAAGACACTTCTCACAGTCATTCTGCTACCTTCCAATTAACTAAGTGAACTGTGCTTGCATATAAAGATTGATACTCTTTCTGCTGTGATTTATTTAAATTTAGGTTGCTATCAGAACATATCATGAGTGAAATGAGACAGAGTGATCTACAGACAGTATTTGTGGCATATTATCACTCCAGTGATGCCCATTATCTTAACAGTCATGCCCAACTCTTTCTGTATATCAGTCCAATTTTTTTTTACATGAATCAATAATTCTTTATACACGCTTACTTTGGAAAATTTGCTTCATATTTTCTTTAAACTAATCCTTGCAAGGTTTCCCAGTGATCCAAGTTATATTGCATTACCTTGATTTGGAACATAATTTACATTATCCTACCATACTTTCATTAGTAAAGCACACTGGATTTCTTTGGTTAAGCTCATGGGTTTTGGCTTAATGAGGAAATGGCATTTCTTGTGAGTCTGAAATGTTACTTCTGAGAATTTAATTCTGAAGCTGTATAGGGTTGTGTTTCGAGCACATCACAATGCTTGTGTCACACTTTGTTCTGAAGTTTTAAGACCATATTGTCACCTTTGCCGGTCTAGCATGGAATAAAACCAAAAAACTTTGAAGTTCCATAATAGGAGCTTTGAATCTTTATAGAGTGGGGATGGTTAATACATGGGATTTTGAGCCAAATACTACACTTACTTTTAGAACTGATAATTTGTTAATAAAATTTGCTTTTTATGCTGCTTACAGAAGCCATAGTTCCCTATACGACCTTTTTCCATATGGTTATGTGCAAATATTGCTCCTTAAGGAAAAAAAAAGGAGTGTTACAGCAGTGATAATAAAAGTTTCTGATGTACCAGATCTTTCTTTTATAAAGCTATGAATCTCAAGCCTATCCGGAAACATTGGCCAGTCCCCTACATCCTCTATGCAGCTGTTAGTCCTGAAAGCTACCTGAGCACAGGTATTGAGTCTGCAATTATCAACATCTCTGAAAAAGGATACAGAATTATAGCTGTCATAGCATTGCTATCCAACATGCTTTTCTGTTTTGTTATTTGTCTATTCTGTTCTTAATTTCAAAATCCATCCTCTTAAATACAGGATTAACTTTGTACGCTGTTAGTCTTTGTTTCCATATGCAGACATTCAGAGCCTGTTGTTTTCAGAGGTAGTAATGTCCTCCAATAGTAAGGGGAAAACATCTCTGAAAATTAAACCATTTGCATTTCATGGGGGATACTGCCTCTGAAAAAGTGACATTTAGGAATGTATAACAATGTACACCAACAACTGTCTGGTGTAAAACCGCAACACTTTTTAGTTACAATAAGAGTACATGAATTGTGTTTTAAATGTCTCTGGCTGGCATTCAGACAAACTACTCACGGCTGCTAAAACCTTGCCCTGGCTGACCTGCCTGCCTCTCTGTCTATCTCAAATCTGTGGTTCTAATATTTGATTACAACATCACCTTTTGTAAGTACTGTGTCAATAAGTATGTAGCATATAAGCTACGGTGTTTTGGGTGTTCAGCTGGCATGGTTGAAGTTGTATTTCATGGGGTACTCTGAAAATGGAGTGGAGATGGTTAAATTCAGTGCACATCATGCATGTGTCATTAACTGCTGTTTCCTTCACAACCTCAATCCTTCCCATGTAGATGTTTGCAACTGGAAAACTTTTCATGTGATGATTTCTCACAAAAGAATAGGACAAAAAAAGTCCAGCCAAATTGTTTGTGTACCTTGTGATATGAGAGGATTGTCTCTTTTAAAGCTGTCAGCTGTTTTGGGGTAACTCTTTCGAGCTGAGTTTTATTTCCTAAAACTTCACCTAGCTAGTGTGTTTCTGCAAAAAGTTTCTCGCTTCCGTCACATTCATACCTTAAGGGGAAATAATTTAATATGGAGTGGGCTATTGCGCCTCACTATTAAGATCCAGCTAAAGTCAGCTGCACAGTCCTTGACTTTTTCAGATGGCATCTCCGCTCAGCTTTGTTTTTGCGATGACATACTCATTGATCGGTGTCTTTTAATGACAGTTATGTTTTTCTGAATTCCTATTCAGTAATATCTCAGAAAGAAGTGGAGGGTGATACTGATTTGAAGAGAACGTAGATATGCTGGTAATCCCAGGCTTCTCATATGAAGCAGGTAGAGCGGGACTCAGTGTAGTGTTTGTGTCTCTGTGGAAGAGAGAATTTTTTTCTCCATCTTTTATTTGGCAGTTTCTGTTTTCCCATAGCAGGGGAAACCAGTAGTATGAGTCTTTTTTTCCTGAATTTTGACACATACCATATTGTCTGTTTTACCGGTTTGTTGTCCCTGTTGCAGACTCTGCTCTCAAAGTAAATTTCAGAACATGGCTGTCTTAAAGGTAGTGAATTATTTTGGGGCATAACATTTCTCTTGATGTGGAGTGTTTACCAATACTATACTTGCATTTTCTTACAAATTAACAACTGTCATTGGCCTTTCTCACTTGTTCCTTACCTTGTGTAAGGTCCCCTACCTTTTGCTACCTGCTTACTAGAAAACAAATGAACCTAAAACTTAAAGAAAAATTTAAAAAGCAGATCATTTATCTAAATTCTAGAAATGCTTTTTTTAATTTATCTTGTTGTGCCTGTATTGTTAAATGCTGTCAACACCCCTCTCAAAAAGGATATGTCACAATGGGAGATGATACTGTGAAGACTAACAGAGATTATCAGAGGTATGACAGATCTGTCACATGAAGGAAATTAAGGATGCTTCAGTCTGGAAAAGTGCTAATTGAGAGGGACTGGAACAGAGGTCAGTAAAATCGTGAAGAGTACTGAGAAGGTGAACAGAGTTGTTACTGATCTCTCCCTGTCTAAAAATTAGGGAACGTCAGTCACATTAGCAAGTGGCAGGCTCCGAAGAGAAAGATTTAAATTTTTTTAATGGTTATGCTATGGAGTGGTTTTAGATTCAAGGGGAAACCGGACAAATTAATGGAGAAGTCCATCACAGGCTCCTGGTTACAAAATGACCTCTGACAAAATGCAGTTGTTGGAAAGAAGCAGCGATTCTGGGGGACTCCACATCTTAAACACTTCCCTGGGCTTCTGCTGCTGCCCATTGCTAGGAGAAGGCTCCTGGGCTAAGGTGGAGCTTTGGTCTGATCAGTCTTATCTTCAGAATGCCTGAAACATTACAGAACTCCAGATCACAGAGAGGGACAAGCGCAAGTTTGGAAAATTTTATTTTTTTTTTAATTAACATTTGTTAATGGAGCACTGCTTGCAACTTTTTCATTTGGTTTCTTCATGCCAAAAAGGCATGCTAATAATATTTTTCTATGTGCCTGATTTCTGTGTCAGAGTGAAGAGCTAAATGTCTGTCACTGAAACAGACATGGATGAGTCCTCAGAGCCCAAGACATTTAGCATTGGTGATAAGCATTGTGTCAGACTGAGAAAAAGTATATAATATTTTCATATATACAATACTCATGGCTGAGATCCTATTATTTCTGACCATGCCTGACAGCTCTAATGTTTAACAGTGAAGGGTCATAGAAAATAAGTGTAATTTCAATGGCTGCTTTAGTGCAGCAAACATTAAGTCAGTTCCCAAGAACAGTTCCCTGGTGCAACCCTTAATAAATTCAAACTTTATTTTTAGTGATGACCTTTAGTAATGCGAGCCTTGATCCATTGAGATGCTGTTCACTTTTGATGCATCTCCAAATCCCTTTTTTATGCATTTTAAATCAACACACGCTTATTCTGAATTTATGCGTGTGGATAGACGAAGAGATGTAATTTAAACACATCTGTTCAAATATGCATTTCAGATCAACTTGGTGCCGGTTCTCATAATACGGCTGAGTTTTTGACGGGTATTATATCCCTAAAGTACACAGCAGATGGTATTTATTAGAGATTGAATGGAAATGAAGTTAAAGGATGTTGAGCTTTTTGTCTTAAGTCGCTCATTTTTTTAATCATAAAACAATAATGATCTGAAGTTATAAATCTGTAATGAAGTTCTGTAAAATGTTTCATTTTTGTGGGAAGAATAGAACACCTTATTGCTTAATAAAGTTAGCCCAAGTTTTAACTGTTTGGGTTTTTTTTAAGCAAATTGATAATGGGAAGTATAATGTTTCTAATGAAATGTTTGGGCTGCATCTAGTAGGAATTCTAGCCACCTTCACTGTAATTGTTTAAAGAGAGTAAATCTGTGTGTAGTCTTCCATCCTCAGGCAGTGAGCTATGCTAATTATGAAATATACTTTTTATCTAGGTCACTATTCCCCGAAAACAAGGACAGACCCAGTCCCTACTCACACGGAGTCCTCCATACCTAAACTTTCTCAAGTTCAGTTCTGGAAATCAGGTCTCCTGGCTACCTCCAGGTGTTGTTCAGCCCAGTTTCTAAAAGAGCTCTTCTGGGGGCAGAAGATGGGCTTGGAGAAGATCAGTCATGAAAGTACCCAATCTCGCTCTCAGTCAAACTCTGAGAGCTGTTAGGTTGCGCATCTTGATCACAGCTACTGCTCTGCAGCCTTTGCAAGCTGAACTGCACCAAACCCACTAATGACTCCAAAGTTCAAAACCAGCCTCCTAAGCTGCGCTTGCAAATCAGTTGGAAGTTGCTGCAGATCGCAAGGCTCAGGTGTAACGTGTTCCCCATGGGAATCGCCACCATGAGCAGCCTTCAGTGCTCTGTAAGGTGTGCAATGCAAAAGCAGGATGCACATAGTGACTCTGTAGCTCTCAGGCCACCCTTAATATGTAGTTTCTGCTACCCTTGGAATCGGAAGTGTTTCACTGTGAATTACCTCCAAAATAAATGGTAGGATTTACGGTCTTGCCAATTATTCTCCCATGTGTATATATAGATTCACCTTTCCTCAGGGAAATCTGCAAAGATACTCTGAAGAAATACTCTGGGGGTTTCTGTGTGGTCCTCTGGGGTTTGTTTGTCTGTTTGTTTGTTTGCTTGTTTTTTAAACCAGCATATAAACAATACAGCATTATAGTTTCTTTGTGTGGTTTGTTGTGTCTTAGGCATCCACTTCAGAGAGATAGGATCTAAGTGGTGAAAAAAAATTTTTTAAATTATGCATTTTACTCATATAAGCAAAATATGACTTAACTTAAATGTCTGCTGGTATTCAGTGTTACAATAGTTGAGTGAAAGTAAATGAGTGAGTTGACTTATAAATGAAACCATTATAGACTATTACAAACAATAACAACATAAAGTTATCTTCACTTTAATGCAGGCAAGCTGCGAGGTGAAGGAGAAATGATTTGTGAGACAACCTGAATTTGTGTTAGGCAGTAATAGAGAGCATTTTAAAATATTTGAAATAGTGTAATTGCTTTGTGGTGAGAACACGTACATGAATAAAAGATGTTAGCAGGTGTCCTGCCAGGGTGGAATCTCATGCTATTGTATTTAATAGAAATATATACACCGTAAACAGGTCTAAATTTGGTAAAAGTAATCAAAACAGAAAGTCTGAACAACTAATACGCAACACAGTTAAAAATAATGACATTTAAGCATGGTAGTTTATTAAACTATTTTCTTGCACCGAATAAAAAAGCTTTCTTTTTCAGAGAGAGGCTACAGCTTTCACACATTTCTCAGTATGTGATTGTATCTGACACTATTGGATGTAGTACACATTTAGTTTTTTTCAAATACAGTTTATTACACATTTAATAGAAATTGAGTCAAAATGCAGTAAATCCATCTTTTCAATTGTCTTGATCTGATCGACAGTTTGATAGAAGCAAACATAAGGTCCCTCAGACTAAAACAAAGCTTGAAATCAAAAATATTAATACTGACTATAGAGGAGTGAAAATGGGTACTACTTTCACATTATTTATATTTATTTTATTGAGTTCTGACTCCGTGGCCATGTTCACTCCACTGTCTTGCCATCTCTCTGTTCTTTTTGAACATATTCCAGCCTGTGTAATGTCTGTCCTGTCATTTATACTTCTACTGCTAAATTTTATAGTAGTAGTTTAAATCTCTTTCTTCAGAAGTCATGATTGGATCTTCCCTGCTTATCCTATATTCAGCTGCAAAAACTCCCATTGTTTGTCCTGATAATTTTGATGATGTCGTTATGTGTCTAGAGCAACTGAACACTGGAAAAGGAAATGGCAGCATTAAATAGAATTTCATATTTGAACTAATAACATAAGTTCTTCGGTGAACTCAGTTCTACTGCATGTTTTCCTTCATTTAATTTTCTTAATAATTAATGTTCATTATCTATCTATCTATCTATCTGTCTATCTATATATCTATGTATCTGCATTTGGGTAAGCAGTCTTACCAAGTGATAGTTTACATCTATCCATAAGGCTCGGTCTGTTATAATTTAAAAGGCTTCACGCAGGCATGTTAATGAAAAGTCTACTGTCATTGAACCCCGAGGTACTTTCCAGTTTCACTCCATGTGTAAATCAGTTGAGCAATTGATAGGAGGATTTAAAAGAGCTCTCTTTTCTGCCACAGAGGTTTTGAGCTTGTCCATCCCACACTACTTTTAAACGCATATGGAAAAAATTGCTAAGAAAAACATCGTCAGTGGATATCTCTTTATTAGAAGGCTGTTCATCCATTGCATAATTTAGGGTAAATCATAAACTGAAAAAGATGGAAAACCCCCTGCTTCAGAAATCATGTTCAGGTTTACTAACTCCAGACACGTAAACTAGGGGTATATTTGTGCTGTGCTCCATTCATAGTTCATGGAGAGAGTGAGAAGTGCAGGAGGATTTCAGATCAGAAGTGGACTGAAAGTACTCTTTCTAAAAGTGTGGGGAACGTCCTGTGGCTTAATTCTCAGGTTAATCTCCATATAGTCGAGAGAGAGAGAGAGGCAGGGTGAGGTTTCATGTTGTTACCGGCCTTTGAAAGAGGCAGCGCTTCCAGCTGGGCAGTCTGTTTCTCTTGTGCTGGCTCTAGCTCCTGTGACTCCTCAGTGAGCAATTCACGTTCAAGTCAGAAATCCCACAGGACCAGGCCTTGTAGAGAAAAAAGAAAGAGCGGGAGGAAAAGAGCTTATGGAGGACTGTGTGTGGTCGTGGGGAAGATGCAAATATCTCCTTCAGCTCCAACACAGCACAAAATGGCATGTTGAGGTGTCTGTCAGGTTCTGTAAATGTGCTTGAAACTCTCAGATACCTTCAAATTATTTCATCCATTAACTTCTTTTCATTTGCAGGTTCCCTAAACAGGCATATACTGCAAAAAAGTTCTAAAATATAACATAGAAGGCTGCAGTAACATTACAGTGAAGACTGGTTTTATTTTCATAAGAATTCCACTTTTGTTTTCCTAACATTTTTTCAAAGCAGATCTCTGGTTTATGAATCAAGATGTTGTTAGGTCATCACATTTTTCGTTTTGACCTTAATTACTGTAGATTTCCTAGACAGTTCTTGTACCTTGCTGTAAGAACATGCAGATTAAATATATTCATGTAGCTATATATAGCTATATATATATATATATATAATATATATAGCTATTTATTCTAATCCAGTATTTTGTTATACTGGGAGGGATGGAGGTGGGGGAGGTTCAGAGCAAGTTGGCTTTAAGTCATTGCTGGATTTAAATGTTAATTGCTGAAAGGGAAGTGGGAAGAATATGTGAACATGCAAAACGATTTCAGGCGGTCACGTGAGTAGGTGAAGGTGCTGATGAATTGCATTTTAGCTCCTTTACATAATTTCTTCCCTGACCATGGATTAGGTTTGTAATGTTTATTGCTAAAGGAAATGTTTTCTGTAACTAAAGCCACAGGAAATGATCCATGTAACACCTGAATCCTAGCAAGTTTCACACATTTGCTGCTGGTTTTCCTAGACATCCTGCTCTGTGAAAACAGGGAGTTCTTTTACTGTTTTATTTTTGGTAGTGTGACACTTTTGTTTCTTTCCTACATCAAATGACCAGGGATTTTGCATTTCCCTCCCCACTTACCTTCCATCAAGAGTTCTCTAACTTCCCTCTAAGGTGAATTCCTCTGTGGTAGCTGTCACTGCCAGATCTGCTGTACTCCTCTGTTACTGCCAGTCCAGTTTCTGCATTCTCTAACATGTAACTAATCCCCTGAGATACCTGAGCAAACCGAGCTCCAGGAGCTCACCTCAGACTGATTTATTTTCCTGGGCTTGTTTAGGACTAACTTGGATACCTGTGAGCTGTGAGGAGACAACTCTTAAGGCAGTAATTAGCCACAGCATATTCTTTACTTTACCCACATCTTTACTTTTAGGCATCAGCCACTTCTTTGGGAGATAGAACAGGTTTTTTTCTCTGGCCCAAGAGGCTAACTGGATTCCTCTTCAGGTAGAGGGTAAGATGTTGCATTTCTTCTGTCCCCCTTCAAACACATTTGTTCCTCCTTTCTGTGTGGTTTTGGATGTCTGTCCTCTCATGATCCTTTCTAGGTCTGCTGGTCCTTACAGCATCACACTAAAACGGACCCCTTTTTACTGTAAGATGAAGTCGCTGCTGCTTTGTGGATGGTTGGAACCGCCCAGGATTATGGTGATTGTATTGCTGGTCTGGTTCGGGATGACAGAGCATGAATCTGCTTGAGTAGATGGAAGGGATTTATCTATGTAGAGGGACATATGGGAGAGAATGTTGAGGAACCCTAAGTATTGGGGCTGTATTATCTTGTACATGGCATTGATTATACCTCAAATTCCTCTTTTTTTCTGAAATTATACAATTTTGTTGTAAAATCTTCCAATTGAGAGTTGACTTGGAACTGGGTTTTTTCCTGGTTTCTAAAGTCAAGGGAATGGAGGTGATAGTACCTATTCAGAGAAAAAATCTTGCCGAATTTATGATTGCCAGATAAAATGATTGCACGCAATTTTTCTAGGTGTTTGTCAGAGTTATAAGGGTTTTAAATTGCTGGCAAAGTTTAAGTCATTTTGTGCTCAGAGGCTTTGAAACAGAATGACCACCTTCATTAGCTTGGCTGTAAAGAGCATCCAGGCTTCCTGTTTGAAGCAACTTTCTGCTTTTTAAAAATAATTTTGTCTTTCATAAGGACCACTGTGTATTCTTGGTTCACTGAACAATGTGTTGTGGAGCTTCTCTACTGACCCTAGAAAACATTTGCTGCAATTGAATTTTTAGACTTGCTGTAAATGCATTTATGTAATAAATGTTACAAAATGCTTACTGGGGGTGCTCAGCAGTTTTTCCTTTGTTTACTTCAGAATTGATAAACTGCATTTCATTTCACGAAACAATTTAGTATTGGCTGATGCACAAGAAATTGGTTCCTGTGTAACTTTGCATTCTCTTTTATTGCTGGGACAATATTTTAAATATCATCTGAATGTACACAATGAGGGTTTTCGTGCTGCTTTCTATCAGGCTGTCAGAGCAAAGGTCACTCTAATTTTCAAGTGCATATGTGTTTTGTATATTTCCACAATTATGTCTTTTTCCCTCTTTCTTCATTAAGGAATGATATTTTGCATGCGGAACTAATTGTACTTATTTTTGTTCATCAATGCATTGAGAAAGGCTAAGAGCTTGATTTTTGTCGGTAACTGGATTTTATTCTGAGTGAAACCTCCTGCTTTTCTCCCCTTTCAAAACTACTTTTTAAACAATACAATCAAGAGTGGTGTAAAAATGCGCTATGCAATGTCATATTTTAAGCAGTCATACTGGATTGCACTGTAATTAGTTGCTGTTGCTGAATACGCTCTAGTCCTTATTCTCTTTTCATACTCTAGCTTTTCTTTGTGTGTAATAATTCCATCCAGGAAGAAATCTAATTACTAAGATAATTAACACCTTATCACCAAATGGAGTTCAGACATTTGTAGAGTTTATGAATTTTTAAAATATGTAATTTCCTTTGACTGAATGACAACTGGCGTTATGGAGAAAAAGAGCATATTTTATTGTATCTGGCTTGATTGGACCTTATAATTCATGTTGCTATAGAAACAACCAAACCTTTATAAAGGATGGTATTACTACTAC
Source organism: Mesitornis unicolor (assembly GCF_000695765.1). Taxonomy (NCBI): domain Eukaryota; kingdom Metazoa; phylum Chordata; class Aves; order Mesitornithiformes; family Mesitornithidae; genus Mesitornis; species Mesitornis unicolor. The sequence goes on along the minus strand of NW_010186283.1, from coordinate 54,085 downwards.
TATTGGTAATAAATGCTTTGACTGTTGCCAACAGTGTCATTAAGATGTTTAAAATAACTTCATTATAATGGTTTTGTCAAACTTAATGAATATTCTGTTCATGTTCTGAGAAATGGCAGCTGATGTTATGTGATATTGATTTATAAAGTAATGTACTTTTTCTTCCAGAAGGTTACTGTTACTGCACAAGATATTTGCAATGTGAACAAAGTCATGTTGCAGAATACAGTGCTCCTCTGTTCATTCAGTCCTTAAAGCTAACGAATCTTATTGTTATTTGATATCAAGCAGAACATCATATCCTGCAGTTTGTCAGTCTTAAGAAAGCAAGAGTAATTGAGGCTGTTTAGCCAGCAGCTCTGGGGATTTTTGCTGTTCTGTGCAATATTCAGCTTGTATTTCCTACTTACGATTATTGGACCAAGTCCTTGAAAATGTTCAGTTTTATACTGGTTTTGATTTGGCATTCAAATGTCATGTTTTAACTTCATCTGAAACGATGAAGTCTAAATTCATGAATTCAAAATGGAATTGAAAGAATTTTGGGGTTTTTGTGGAGATTTTTCATAAGGAAAAGATGAAAGAAGATTCCAATAATTTAATGTCTCATAAATTCCTGTGCAGCTAGCTATATATGCAATATATAGTATTATATATATATATATATGTAAAAAGGAGGCCAAGGCATTTGCTTTAATATAAGCTCATTGCCAGTACTGAAATAAAAAATTATTTCCTTTAAGTTAAAAAAAAAAGTCGCAAAAGGTATTTACGGCCATATACTGTTTGTACGAAAGCGGCTGTGGTGAACATAAGCTATGCATGCTCTAATATTGCACCTAATCAAATTACTAAGAACAATATTCTCTACTTTCCCTTTCTTGAGTCTTTTGCCAACAGATGCTCCTGTTCCAGTAGAACTCATTGTTGCAGCAAGTTTTTCTTTCAGCTATTCAAACTCGAGTTTCTTCTCCCAATGGAACCACAGCATTATTTTTTTCTGTGGTGATGTACTGTCTAATAAGAAATTATAGTTCTCTTTGGCCGTTTTAAGTGCTTTATAAATGTCATTTGGATTACATGCATCTGTATCTACAGTTCCTGGTGAGGGGAAGAGAAGCCTTCTAGCCATTTCTTTAGGTTGGAGACAGTCTTGGAGACCCCTTCTTAATCTCAGATGTGAGCTTTGCTTGTGGCAGTGGTCTTTATACCATTCACTTCTAGAAGAATCTGTCTCAACTATTCCCTTGCTTGTAGTTTACTTAAGACCTGAAGAATTATTTAGTTTGGAAGGGACCTCTGGAAGTCATCTCATCTCTTCCCCACACGGGAAATAGGGCCAGCTTTAAGTCAGATACCACCAGTATCTTTATAGGGTTCTTACTTTTCCTCATAAATCATATTTTCTTCAGTTCATCATTGTCGCTGATAGTGTAGTATCAACTCTTTGCTGTAGAAACAGGTCCATCTGTGTCAGTAGGGAGCACGGAGCACTTGTGAGCACTATACATTTCTGCCTCTCTGCAGAAGGGGTTTATCATTGTTTACACTTCACACAATCAGGCTGAATGCAACGCAGTGCTGTGGTTTTCCAATTTCTCACAGGACAGTGGTCATCTAGCTGGCTGGAGTCAGATTGGAAAACTGAGTTGGTAACTCCTGGGTCCCATAGAATGCTCTGTAAATACCATGCAGTAATCTTTTGATTGTAAGACTCATTTTTCTGGGCCATGTCACAGAAGGACAGAAGGGTTAAGGTTGGAAGAAATCTCTGGAGGTCATTTTGTCCAACCTCCCCTGTTCGAGCAGGGCCACCTACAGCCAATTGCCCAGGACCATGTCCAGATGCCTTTAGAGTATCTACAAGGAGGGAGACTCCACAGCCTCCCTGGGCAACGTGTGCTGGTGCTCAGTCACCCTCAGTAAAAGAGTGCTTCCTGACAAGGAGCACACCACCTGAGCCCCCATGCCCTTGACTACTGCCCACCAGAACTCTGTAGTCACTTTTAATACTGTCCAGGTTTCCACTAACAGTATCATTTGTGCCCACATGAAATAAGAGCAGGGGGTAGTAGTCAGAGAACCAGATGAGCCCCACAGCATCCTGGATCCTGGCCCCTGGACAGCACACCTCTGTAGATGGTTGGTCGGGTCGACAGATGCATGCCTGTGTCCTCCACAGCAGGGAGTCACCCGTTATGATGACTCTTCTTCCTGGTAGTCTTGTGTGGTTTGAGGGCTTGGAGGACCAGATGCTTTGCTGGTTGGCACATATGGCTCAACCAGGATTTTGAGGGTGATGAACCTATATTGCAGTTGTAAGCCATCAGGTGGGTCAAGAACCTTCCTCGTGGTGTCAGAGGTCACTGTCTTCCATCCTTCCCCTTCTCCAGAGGTTTTCCTTCCGTTGTTAGTGGGGGTTGACACTACCTGCTTCTCTATTGCAAATGGGGGCTGAGGCTCTTCAAGCTTTTGAGTTGCAGAAAAGATCCTGCTGTCTTCTCTGATGCTGTGCAACCAGCTCACTTCCCCCCATAACTCCTCCACTTGGAGGCACAGCTCCTGCAGGACAGAGGCCCATCTCCTGGCATCAGAGAAAGGCCCCTGGGACTTGGAGGGCTGCATCCACCATCTGAAACTCAGTCTGGGTGCAAGCTGCAACCCTAGCAGGGATGGCTCCTCCAGCATCTACTGGAGAAAATGCCCAGTAATGTATTACCATCCTGTTGGAGACTGTAACTGTGGCACAATTCCAGCTGAGGCCTCCCTCTGTGCACCCCCCTGCTGTGCCGACTGCTGCGCCTCTTGGCTGCCTCTCTTAGCTGTGCTCTCTGAAGCTGTTGCGCGTAAGGGCTCTGTGTACGCAGTCCAAGGGGAACAGTTAGGGAATGTTGACCTTGGTAAATAACATGAGAGCTCGGTGCCTGTGCATTTGTAAACTTGGGTATTTTATTTTCCTTTTAAAGCAATGCATAGACTGATTTTATGGAGTACTGAGTTAGAAATTAACTTGTGACCAAGAGATGTCTTTTTGGCTCCAAAGCCAATTTTGTTCAAAATTGCTGGGTTATATGGCATGCCAGTTCCCCTTTTTTTGATATCCTGTTCCACTTCGATAGCAGCATTATAATGCATTACATAGTTTATATATTCTGGTGGCTAAGTCGCAGAAGTTACACATTTTGTGGATTAAGCAATCAGAATTCAAGAAGTTTACTAGCTCTGCTGATCACCTGTAATTTCAAATGAAGGAGAAGTTGGTCCAGATGTTTTCACTCTTCTGTCCTAATCCAGTATTTTCTGCAATACCTTTCTTCTACTTCGTGTGACCTCGGCTGAGTACCAAGTGTGTATTTTGTTACCAAGCAATGCCTTTAAAATGTCACTATATTTTTCCAAAGATCATTTTAGGTCTCAATTTCTGTAGATAAAGTTGAGGGGTTATAATTCTATGTATACCAGGTTTCAAGGGAACAAGACTTTTACATGTCCTTAGTTCAGTTTTCCTTTTTATTTTCTTTACAGAGTGCCTGGAATAACATTTGCTACAGACGTCATCTGTGGTTTTCCAGGAGAGACAGATGAAGATTTTCAAGAAACAATGAAACTCGTAGAACAGTACAGGTTTCCGAGCTTGTTTATTAATCAATTTTACCCACGCCCAGGAACCCCGGCTGCAAAAATGCATCAAGTTCCAGCTGCAGTGGTAAGATCCATTTTCTTGTGCCACTGTTCACAGTGCGCTCACATGTCTTTAAATAAAACAAGTACATGAAAACATAGATTTTCTGCAGAACTATGCTACGATTCAGTTAAAGTTTGGGTTGTTTTTTTTTCATTCCAATAAGTGAAATACTTTTTGAATTTCCTTTGGAAATTGGCTAGATCACTGAACATGTTTTCCTATATAAATTATGTTCAGATTGTTAGGAAGGGTAAAGTAGTGGTTGTCCTGAAGTCATGTTCTTTTTATCAAGTTTTGGCTGAATGAGTGCCAAGAGCGGTAGCTGATTGATTATGCATATTGATTTTTTTCTCTATTTTAAGACTTTTGTGACTCCAGCTTGTTGTGAATAGCTATGCAAAGTACTAATAATAGAGCAATAATAATCTTTAATTTATTTGTCAAAGATCAAATTTGCAGGCAACTTCTTGTTGAGACTCCTCTTATACTCTGCTTGTAAACTCTGCTTCTACCAGCCTGCACGTTAAAGACCATGCATGAAATTGGAAATTAATCTTTCAGTTTTCAGGTGTTTTCTTCCTTTCTCTTCTTGAGTGAGAACCCTTCCTGGCTACCAACATTCTCATTTCAAATTCCCATGAGTAAAACAGCCTGTTTTCATATAGAAGGTAGATGATTACTGACTGTATTTTGATTGATAAAAACAGCTATTTTTAGCAACAATAACAGCAATCACATTTGAAGGTATGATTTGATATATTTTTTTTAAAATGAATTTTTAATTTTTGTAATCTGAATCTCTAAACAAGAAAGTATACAAAACTGATGCCTGTACAATAATTCAACTCATTTCATTTATATGGACATAAATAACATTTATATTTCCTATCAGTATAAGAATGAAAGTCAGCCAACAATGCACACCAGTTTAAATAAAAAACAGTTTCTTTTACTTTATATATCCTGGTACACTAACATGAAGTCAAAACTACGTATCAGTACTTATATCCCTTCGCTTAATACATCTGAAAGCTAAAGAAAGTATTTCTGCTTGCTCTCAGTATATACCACAAATTCCATAGGATGCGTCAGCTGGTGGAGGCATAAAATGAGATTATATTTGGCTTCTTTGTTGCTTAGAGAAGTACAGCTTGAGCAGTGACTGCTCATTTATTGTAGGCTATCTCATAATGGGAAATACTGAGTTTTCAAATGTAAATAGCTGCTGTTGAAATAGTCTTCTTAGTGTAACCAACTCACACTATTGAATTATTTTTATTAGTTTTGAATGCTTTTTACAAACTTTTGTCAATGAAAAATATGCATAAATGTGATTTCTGGAAGTTAGGAAGCTTAAGAATCTAAACATTATGTTTCTGTTTTGCATTCTTTCATCCACAAGTTTTTAAGCACACTATTTTCACAGGAGATGCAAAGAGCTTAAGTTAACTTACCCTCTTCTGTTTAACTGGGTGCCATGGGAAGACGATATGTGACAAGCTAAATTATTAAAAGGACATTAGCTGTTCTGTGGTTAGGAGTGTTACTTGGGAAATGGTAATGTCATTTTAACCCAGTTTTTCATTCTTTCTTCTTATTTGTAGCACTAGTACTTACCACTTTCAGTGAATTACAGCCTTCAAAGAAGATGGGGCCTCTAATCCAGGGCTGATGAAAATCTCTAATTAATAGATTTTGTTTCTTTCTCTTTTTTTCTTTTTTTTCCTCTTTTTTTTCCCCTTTTTTTTTCCTGTAGTCCTTCAAAAATCCTGTTTTATGAGATCCTTTGTTCTTTTATCTCTTTGTAGTAGTGGAGAGTAACTAGTCAAATAGAGCAGGAAGAGCTTCTGCTAATCTTTCATGTTTTATATTCACATTACTTGTAGACAGAAGCTGATGGCCTTCCCTGCATTACCAAGAGCAGGCAGGCATTTCATTTGTCATTCCTTGCCCAGAGTAACTTATGTATGTTTCTCCACTAGGAGAAGGAAGTAGCACATTACCATCTACACTATGCACTCTTACGCCTTCATCCTTTAATAAAATACTATTTGTGTCATCTTACTGTTAATGCATTTATTTTCTTGCATGTTCAAAGGGAAAAAATAGCACATAAAGTGACATCCAACTGTTACGTGCAAGCATCTGAGCGTAGATGTGGTACATTGTATTGCCAGCCTGAGCTCGAGAGCTGGTGCTTTAAAGGACCATAACATTATTCTCTGCAGTGGATGTGTTTGTAGGATCTCTTTATATCAAAAGAATTTGGCTATATGCTTTCACTATGGATGCTGAATAAGTGAGGAAGTTATTTGACAATTGTTATTCTTGTCTTTTTTTCCTAAAGAATGCATGTATTTGCTGTGTTATTTCAGCTTTGCAATACTTCTGCAATGGGCAGATCTATTGCTATTTGCAAACTCCTCTACTTTAGCGAGCTCCACTTCTCCAACTCTGGTTCAAGACACCTTCAGCGATTCTGCCCAAGTGTCACAGCTGCAATAATAATGTTTTTGCCTGGTCAGTTTGTTTTAAGTTAGCTCTTTTCAGGAAGACCTTATAACTTTTAGGGATAGTCTGTGGACTAACATTTAATGCTTTCAAATTTTTAGTGGATAGTTTCAATGGAAGTTGTAAACATAATTGTCTTTTTGGAGAAAATCCTCATTTGAGTTTATCTTAAAAAAATATAAATCAGCAGGTCAACATGGAATCTTTCCTTCACATCGATAATTTATCTTTTAAAGCCTTGCAGGCACTGATATTTTTCTAAAAGGGCAGATGACACTAATCCAGATGGACAGATCTGCCACTATAAATTCAGAAAAGACAGTTACGGCTGCAGGCCTTTCTTGTTTCTCCTGGAGAAAAAATGTCCATGGAGAATCAGACATCTGTCTAAATGGTCTCATCATTTCATAACCGTCAATTAGGTTATCCTTACTATAAATGCTGTCTCCAGTTTAGAGAAAAGTTAGAGCACAGTTAAGCAAAACTAGGCATGATTTGGGGGCTTTTTTTATAAGGAATTGCAGTGATGCTGAGTCATATACATGAAAAATGATTCAAGATATTGTTCAGAACTCAAATGCTTCCCCAAAAATTCTGTTTTTCTTGGCATTTACCCCCATTTTATCCACCTACTGCTATTTGCATTGTTTCAGAGATAGTCTGGATGTTCAGTGGGCTGCCTGAGAAAATTCTCACTCTGAAGTGTGTTAACTGTGAAATACTATTTTGTGTATTAATATTAGTATTAGCATTAGCATTAGTATTAGGATTAGCATTAGTAATATTTTGGACCTGGATTTCTCCATTTCCCTATTGGATTCAATCATAAAAATGGTAGTGCTGATAGTTGCTTAACTCAGATTACAGATTCTACTCAGATATTAAGAAGCAATGTAAGATTTAGACATATCTGGTAGGGATTTTATATTTAGCTGCATTGCAATGGATCAGAATGCTTTACTTCTAAGTGTAAAAAGTAATCTCTTTCTCTAAAATTAAGGGTTTATAACACCTTCAGGTTTTGATAATTTTAATTTCTCTGTCCTTGATTTTTTCAAGGTAGCTGTTACTTGCCTGGGGACTTGCAAGGAGCTTTCTCTCTCTGTTCTTGAGATTTGATCCATCACAATTTCTTACAGTGTTAGGGGACATCGTCATCTCAGAATCAGCTTGATTTCCATCACATGGAAATAACATGAGGAAATAGCCATTTTGAAAATCGGCATCGTAGTAGGGTACAATTAGGTTCATCTCCAGTGAGAATAGGAGATGGCAGCTAATTTGAGAGCAATAATGTGACTGCAGCTTCATGATTACACTGCCCTCAACTGCAGTATTTATTCCAATCTTTCTGTATGTGTTTTCAATAGTGTAAGCAATTCAGTTTCAATTATTGGTGTAATTACTAGATTTAAAAAAAAATCGTTGTGATGTCTAGATAAAAGACTACTTATTCACTTTCTCTTACAACGTCTTTCTTTCTGTCTTTCTATATATCATGAAATAATTACCTTGCTCCCAGCTAGAAAATTTTATGTCAGTCAACTACTGAACCTTTCTTTTAATTCCTCTGAAGACTGTCTCCTTAAATTTTTCTCTCTGTATTAGTTGCATTAAACACTGTTCTTACGCAGCTCAGGTGAATAACCAAGTTACAAACTTCGTAAGTGAACTATTATTTGATCTCAAAAATAGTTTGCTTCAGAAATAAAGACAGAGACAGGATATTTTCTTTTATGGTGTATAGCAGGGGTGTAAAGTCCTGGTTTTGCTAGGATTGAATTTTAGAGTTCCCTTTTAATGTTTCAGCAGAGCTGGATTTCTGAGAAAAGTGCAGCATTCGCTGATAAGGTTATTGTTTTCATTTTCGCTGGCAGATAATTATGTTTTTCATGGTTTCACCAGCAACTGTGGTTATAGTTTCTTTTGGGTTTGTTTGTTTGTTTGTTTGTTTGTTTTTCTCTCTGCACAAGAGAAATGGGGGCAAGCAAGAGTCCCAGGACTCTCTGGGATAGGTGACCCAGGACAGATGATCCGGGTATGATCTAAAATGACCAATAGAGATGTATTCTATCCCATAAGTGTCACACTCACTATAAATTGTGAAGTTTGCAGGGGATGACCCTTCCGCTGCCTTCTTCATCCCTCACTCCTTTGGCTCCTTCTGTCCCTTCCTTTCCCTTCCCTTCGTGATGGTGGCCTGTCTCAGTTCCTGAGGCTTACCCCTCCCTCGTGGTGTTGCCATTGGCGTACGGCCTGTGGCTGCTGTTTGTGAGTTGAGTATAGCTTTGATTGCTTTGCTATCATTGTTCCTGTTCTTGTTACAATTAATTGGCATTATTATTATTTAAGTTTGGTTTGTTTTAGTTATTAAATAGTCTTTATAACAACTGACGAGTTCTTTACTTCTGCTCTCCTGATTCTCTTCCCCATCGCACCAGGGAGTGGGGGGGACTTGTGTAAGAGAACTGTGTGGTGTTTAGCAGCCTGCTGGGTTAAACCACAAAAGGGAGTTACTAAAGTCTTTCAGTACATGAAAAGTACATACATGGTGTGCATGCCATGTCCATGATGAACCTTGTCTCACATCTGAAAGTGTCTGCCCAGTCTCTGAAAGCTCACTTTTCAGCAGCCTTCATCCCAAGCAGTACTTGCTCTAGGCAAGCATTTGCTTTTGGTTCAAGGATGACCAGGCCTATATTCTCTTTCTTCTCTGTAGGAACGTGTCATGTGCATCCAACCACACTGCAGGTGGTTTGCCCCTCTGCCACCCATCCATCTTCTAATATTGTGTCCACGCAAAATTCCTCCTGAATTTAAAACCTCATCCATCTACATACTGGGCATTTTAGCTGCTGAATATACCCATCATTGCTAGGGGAAAAAAAAAACCTATCAACAGACATTGTATCCCCCTCCATTTAATCAAACCATCCGTTAGATCTGTCACTGTATTTATCAACTGCAGGAGCAGTACATACTGCACTAAGAGTTTTGTTTGGGGGGGGGGGGGGTTTAGTAAGGATAGCATAGTATTATATAAAACTTCTCAGTGTTGTCTGCCAGACAAGTTGTGTTTGACCATTTCTAGGGGAGCAAACCAACCATCTTGTGCTTTATGCCTTTATGACAGCTACTTATTTTTCTTAGACTAATTTGCTTTTGCTTCCCTCTGAGAGGTCTCCAAGAAGTTTTCTGACACCTGTTCATGACTGGAGTGGCTGCAGGTCCCCCATATCTGTCTTCACCGATTAAAATTCTGCAAGATACTAGAAATAGATATTCTTGGGTACCAGCAGATACACTATGATATTTAATTCCTCCTTCACTGGTTGGATACAGGTTTTGTAGTTCTGAAACTCCCCACACAAATTGTTGAATCTTCTCATGTGCTCTTACCTATTCAAAATAAACAATTGTCCATGTGTCACCGAACTATCGCTGGCTGATTGAGAAATAACCGCATGCCTGCATCAGGCAATTTTAGCTATCCTCTCCCTCAACACTTTTTAACTCTGACCAGCATGACAGCAACTGGAATAGCATTGCATGTGCACGGGACACCTTTTGCTCTGTTCACAACTCTAAAGGAAAGGGAGCACAGCTGAACCTTGCAGTTGCACCATCAAAGAAAATGCGAGTAAGCTTCCAGTTGAGCAGACAATAAGGAGAGATGACAGTTGAGGGCTGCTCCTGCCTTTGAGCATGTGCTTCAGGTGTCAGGGAGTAGCGATGTGGTACAATGTGCTTAGGGAAGCTACAGTTGCAGCTAAGGCAAGGAAAAAGTGCATCTGCTATCTGGGATGGATTTAGAAATAAGAGAGTTTCGTGTACTCTGTGATATGCCAGAGAACCAATTGCACTGTTGAGCATCTGCAGGTGAGGGAGTGAGTGTTCAGATGGTGTTGATTAGTTAATGTGATTTCAGTGCCCAGAAAGGAGGGGACTATCTTCCTTGTTTCTAATACTCACAGGCATAGCAGAATTGGTAATCCTGCTTGCCTTGGCTTAATGGTGACCAATCCAAAGATCATACAATGGAAATATGTAGGAATATTTTTCTAAAATTAAGGAAGAGAGCTGGGGAGATCAAGAGGTGGAAGAAAAAGAAAGGAAAACTGAGTAGTAAAAAGAACAATGCTGCTTATTCAGCCATGCTGCTACTCAGTCTACATCACTGCCTTTGAACTCCCTTGTTAAGTGCTATGACTAAATGGCATTATGTGCCCCAGGAGTTAGATGCAGCTGTGATAACTGCTCCTGGTGTAGCAAAGATGCTTGGCCCCTGGCACCCCCCTCAACACATGCAATAATGCATGGTGCAGCCTGCAGAATGTACTTTATGTGTAAGAGAAGCCAAGACTTATTAATGTCTGAGTTTGACTGCTGAACTTCTGTGCTACACTTAGTTTTTCCAGCAGTATGCTTTTATTTACTGCTTGCTACTCTGGCAGAATAAAGATCCCAGTGAAGACTTTTATGGCAAATTTGGGACTAGAGAGTTAAAAATGTGAAGACTGGAGGGGGAGGAAGACCATGAAGGAAAAATCAATATATAATCCTTCATATTTGTCAGTGAATGACTTAAGTATTCCAAGTTAACATTTTCCAGCAAGTTTTTTACTTGCTCTCTAGTAGTTTTATTCACACCATGTTTCCTTATGTTGTTTTTTTTAAATGAGAACAACAGAGATATTGCAGAAAACCTTACAGACCATCAAGATATCTATGCTTTATCTACAGACCCAGTTCTTCTCTGATGGGTTTCATTTTGATTGTTACAGCTGTTGAGTAGTGACCAATCAGTGCTGACTCTTCATGTTACATTCTGAATGCTTACAAATACTTTGGTGTGTGTTTCTCCCTATTTTTCCAGGAACTGTATAAACTGACTGACCTGTGAAAGCCTGGTTCCTCTTTTTTCCCACTGTTTTAAAGATGGTCAACACATTTGCCTTATTTTATGCTGTATCTTTAAGTCTACCACAGTGCTCACCATTCGGTGTGCAGCCAGAACTGTGGGTTTGTGTGATGAAATCAAAGGAAGAAAATTACCTGTGAAGAGCTTTTTGTGGTTAGACAAAGCTACTAAATAGAATTTTACAGAAGTTTAAAGACAGTTTTATTTTAGAGCTAGATTCAGCTCAAGTTCAAACCACTTTATTTGAGCAGGCGCTGAAATGAAAACCTGTTTTTGCTGTTGTGGGAAACAGTTGAGCCAGTAGTTTTTAAAATAGATTGTACCCTTTTGGAAAGCTATAAATGATCTGCCTGTGGAGCTGCTGAGAATTCAGATCATAGCTGAATCTGGGGAACAAGTTAAATTGCACAGTCACAGCTGGGCTGTACAGAGTCAGACTCCTGAGACAGGACAGAAATACTTGGACTCTAGCCTGGAGTCATGGCTCTTAAATCTTGCACTGGTGTATTTCAGGCTCCTGGTCGAATAGAAGTCTTACACTTTCAAGGAGCATGACTGTCTTGCTTGAGAATGCAAGTCAAAATTCAAAGCTAGACTGGAAATACACTTGGGAAACCAAGTTGGTGTTCCACTTTTTTAGACTTTGCTTTGCTTTTAAAAACTGATTGGAATGAAAATTACCAACAGCTTCCTCATAAACTTTATAAAAATTAACTTTGAAAATTTGAGCATCCTAAATATGCAGGTATGGGTTTCATCTGGGCCATGTTGTTAAGAAAAATAAGTACACTGGAAAACAAAATATGGAGAATATACATATGGAGGAAGAGGCAGAGTTCTTTTTAAAATTCATTGTCAAGCCAGAAATAATAATGGAATTTGCAAGAATTCTGAAACTACCACTAAGGTGATTTTAAGGGAGAAAACAATTTTTACCTCCAATATGAATATATATGTGATCAGCATCTCAGGCAAATTTCTCCTTTCACTATAAATCTTTTTCTCAGGAAAACTCAAAAATCTAAAAATGGAAATGTAATTTAGTGAAATGAGTTTAGTGGTGTCATGGAGGGGTTTTTTTTATGGTTTAGCATCCATTAAAATTGCTTATAAAAATGCAGACGAGTGTATCATTCTTCTGTATTGCCTACCTAAACTTACTTCATTGACATTTTCAAGATTATAACATTGTTCTTCAAAAGAAATTTATATAAAATGTCATCAGGATAAACTCAATGCATATATTTATTCTGTTATATTTAAATCACACTACAAACTGCACGAATATGCACATACATGGAGTATATTGGAAGCCTCTGCCATTAATTACAAGGCTTGAATCAGTAAGACAGATGTCATGAAGGCAATAAAAGCTGAAAAGTGTGCATCTTTTTCCTTTACCAGTGATTATGAATTATGAACTCTGATCTGGGGCTTCAAGTTAGGAAGTTACAGGTAGTTTAAGGACTGTTTTGTAAATTCCCTCTTCCCTGATAGGGGAGGCAGGGAAAGAAAGAAACATTTCTTCAAACACCTTGTGCTAATTGAGCCGTTGTTATTAGTAGAACCAAGCTATTATTGTTAAAAGCAGGTAACTGTTTGCACAACACATTTTTAGTCGCTGGCATTCACCGCATGCTCACCTGTGGTTACCGGTGGAGCAGCAGCTGGGAGGCCAGTCCCAGCTGTGGACTCAGATGTGAAGGGTCACCTTACAGCTCTCAGGTGGGTGCCTGTAAAGTCCCTTGCACAAATCCTTGTTCCTTTAGGTTTAAATGTAATCCTGCAGTCTCCATCTGCATGCAGGAGTCACCAGCCTCTTGGACACGGTCTGAGACTCTTTGTTGTTTGTCATAGTGGCCTTGGGCAGATTGAACAGACTGCCGTTCTGAATTTGTTAGTTATTGCAGATTCAGCACAAGTACTAGCCTTCAGAGCTTACTAGTCCTTGGAAAAGTCTCTTGTGCTACATTTTCAGCAAGTATGATTTACTATCTGTGGCCTGATCTTTTCTGTTACAACTCTATCCAAATTCATAGATGCATATACAACCCGTTCACACAAGCTCATACAGAGGTGACCTCTATGGCAGCTGGATGTTATGTTTATGTACTCTTTGTCCTCTTCATTGGTTCATAATGAAGTGGAAGAACCACGGGAGAAGTTGTAACTGTCTTTTTGTAACTTTTTATTGAATCATAGTTCTGTAATACTGGAAATTTTTCTCTCTTTGAATTCAGAATTTTAATACATTTTATGTACCAGTCTTCTCAGAGCTGGAAGCAGTGCCAGCAGTTGTAGACATAAGGGAGTATTGCCCATAACTTAATCCCTGAAACTGGATGTATGCAGCAGAAAAGAAAAATCTATTAGTTTAAAAAAAAACCCAAAACCCTCTTGGCTTTGGCAATTCCAGACTTCCTCAAATGAGAACATGATTTTGATTTAATAGTTTGTGACTTAACACAGCAAATTAAGAACCTATCCAGGCCTGATACTAATATGTTACTGAAATCATTTTAGCTTTACTACTTTACTATTTTTTGTTGCCTAGCATAAATAGGCTCTGGTTGAGTGTATGAGTTTTGTGGCTATCTATAACTGCTTTTTTAGACTCCAGGAACAAAATTTGCCACTGCTTTAAGACCGGTTTAAAATTTATTTCTTTTTAAAATAAATACTGCAGACTTACAATTCTCTAATATTTTTTAAACCTGCAGTTTGCATGTAAAGTTTTTTAATGTGCATTTGATTTCATTATTTTATTTTGTGTCATTGAAGTGACTAAGCTTATCTATCATTTGCAAACCATGTGACATTTATGATGGCCCATGAAATGTGCTTTGGAAGAAAAGGACACTGAAATATCCTGAGGTGGGTTCTTGGTGACCCTTTCATGAACTTCATCTGTCTTTGATAATCCAAGCATACTCCTTCAAAGCCATCACAGTCAATCAGGTCACTGAGTGCTTTGGAACTCGTATCTTGCGCTGTTTTCATTGCTGCGCCTGCACCTCCGGTCACTGGGCTGAAAATCCACATGGAAAAACTGGAAATAGAGTGGAGGACTGAATTTCAGATTAAGGTAAAACAAGGAGGGTAATTTTGGGGAGTCTGATGAATTTGTGTGTCGTGGGTACGAGTGATCTCTTCCACACAGCAAGCACTTGAGCACTGGTTACTGTTCACTGTTTGTACCACACTGTACCTTCTGGAGCGCTTTGGCTTTTTGTTCTTCCTGGGATGCTGGAAAACCTGGTGCTTTCAAGGCTGCTGTTGTGCAACAGAGCACACAGATCCCTCACCAGATTATAAAAAGGAAAAGAGTGCACTGCAGATGGGTCAGTCCTGGGTTTATATGTAAACCCATATATGTCCTGCGCTTAACATACATACATAAATTACATTTCATTTCTAAAATGTAGCCTGCAGTTCATTCTGGTTTATATTATTGCATAACTGGGTGCAATAACTATATATATTCACAATCAGTCTGTCCCTCATACCCAATCACTTTATTTCTGATTTAGTGTCAATCTAATTTGAAATATGACTGATACCCCAGGCCCAGTGTCTGTTGGATGCTTTTGTTCTACAAAATATTTTTGAGCTAAACTGTGTTCCTAATAAGTTACAGTGATATCCTTAGAAAATACCCACCTCATATAGATTATGAAATTTCAGTAAAAGTCTACCAGAAGTGAGACAGAGCATTTACAAGCTATACCTAGTTTAAAGGCCCTCAAGATAAATGACTGCTGAAGGCCTTTTTTGAAATCAAGGATTTCTTTGTGAAAGTCTTCAGAATAAATTTTGTGTAATTTATCCTCTACTAAGAGGGAGATTTTATTACAAAAAATGACAGGAATAACAAATATTAATCCTAAACTAAATTAAAGAACTCAAATATACTAGGAGGAATAGAATTCAGTAGCAGCTGTAAAATATGTGAGCTTGAAGAGTCTGTATTACATAGCTGAAATTATAAGAAAGGTAAGAAGGAAAAAACTGCAATGCCCATAGTTAAATTGAAAATGGACACTTCAAGAAACTATTTTCAAATAGGTTGACAGATGGTCTTCTGAAGATCCAGGGCTGGTTTTTTGAAAGTGTTTTATGTTTTTCCATAAACAAGAATCTCTACTTAAATTGTAAAATAGACTAAACAATTACTATTTGTGTTGCCACGATCCTGAAGACAGGGTCACTTTAGTGTTTGTGATCATCTTCTAAATTAATATGATTAGTAGAGCTGCATAAAGTTTTATGAATTTTCCTGTTTCATACAAAAACCACTTTTCATGGGCTCATAAAACTTTGTTCTAATTTTTTTAGAAAGAATCACTGAGTTTACAGAAGTCTAGAGACTATACAAGATATGAATTTATGATTCTTTTGTTAACTGGAGTTGGAAAAAATGTCCACCATCCTGGAACACTGAGGAAAACTGCTGAATATAACGCATAGTTCACTAGGTGACATTTTCCATCTATGCATCAAAAATAATTAGAAAGTAATTTCTTGAACCAAGCTAAATATTGAAATGCACACATATCAATAGTTCAAGTAGAACAGTGAGTCTGTTTTAACATTGTCATTCAGGTAGGTTAGGTCAAAAAGACTAGCTAATTCCTAAATGATTTTGTATGCTTCATTACAGATGTGATCAGAAAGGCAGAAATAATATCAGTAGAAGCGAGTTAGCTATAGGAAGTAGAAAACTTGTCAAGCAGGTATTGTCACTTCTGCCCTTTCAGACCTCACAGGGCATGGGTGCAAGAGCATAGTGAACACCAGTTATGATTTTATCAAGAAATCTGACTGGGGCACAACATTTTTTTCAGGTACATTTCTAAGAGGGTGGTGCACTGAATAACTCAAGGTCAAACCAAATGGTTCACTGGTTTCTGATCACTTTTTAAAAAATCGTTTTGCAGAACAAAAAGCAATCTGTAAACTTTGATAACGTGGCCGTTTCAGTGGCTTGGCTCATATCTGTATTGTGGTTATAGGTACACAGATTCAAGGCTTTATGGATTGAATCTCCAAGCAAGGGTTTTAAATGTACCTTGGTTGGAGTAGTTGCTACATCTCTCTGGTGTTTTGCCAAGTAACTCTTTGGAAATTAAAGGTAGGCCAGCCGATGTCTTTAGACAGGATATTGGCAACTCCATTCTGTTTTATAAAAGTTTGGAGTTTGGAACTACCCAAGGACAGATGTAATGTGGCAAAAAAGAAAGACACAGCTTCCTTATTGATCAGAAAACACATGTTAGTGAAGTTAGAGAATGTCAAAATAGAAAATGCCTTAGATAGGCTTATTTCAGACAAGAAATCTCCAATCTCATGGTGTTTGCTTCTGCAAGTATCTATTATGCTGGAGTTTGAGTGCTTTTGGAAATGCGGGGGAAGAAAACTGTGAAAATACTTGCAAAGCTGCTTCAAAGTCTGTCTCAAAGTTGTAGTAAAATTCTACTTTGGCACACAAAGTTAAATGTGGTTTTAAGTCTGAATTATGTAATCCATTAAATAATACACAAGCAGATAATGTGGTTTGCCAGACTTGTTTGAAAGAAAAACAGTGTTGCTATTGGTTGTTAGTATGCTCAAGTGTGTGAGATGCTTTATAAGCTCTAAATTAAATAAGGTTCCTGTGGCAAAATAATATTGTATTTTCATTCTGATCCAGCAGTATGTGGAAGAGAAATGGGGGAGAAGGTGGCAGGTGAGGAAAGAGAACTGAAATAAATACATTCATCTGGTTACCTTGACGTGTTACTATTCACTGTGATCATGAAGGAAAAGAATATTGAATGGAAACAGGTATGGGTTACTGAAGGCAGCTCCGTATACTGGAGGGATTTTAAATGATGGAAGCAGGAAAACAAAAGCAGGAGATCTTTGCTGACGATATATTGAGGCTGACACCTTCTATCTGCAGATCTGCTGCAGTATTAGGCTGGAATTACTAAGAACATTGAAGGTGAAAATAGACTCTTTAAAGCTGAAAGTTGTGTCTAAAGGAAACCAGTGATACCTTCATAATGGAGAGTAATTTTGTCCCTTTTATTTCTTAATAATTAAAAAAACTGAGAATATTCAATTTAAGCTGCTTCTAAGTCATCTGTAGTAAAAATATCTCAATGGTACTGTATTTCTCCTTCACAATAAACATTGTAGACATACGGTACCATGCTTGAAAGGGAAGCAAACAAGTTTTAGGCCACATTAATAGTGTCTTAAAGACAGGTAATTATCACCTGAGTATGAAAAGAGGATCGCCAGAAAAGTGCAATATACATTTTGGTTTTGTGCAAAAAGCAAAACTTCAACCTTTTGTGGAAAGGTAGGAAAGAACACAAAATTTTCTGTAATAAAAAGTGGAAGACTATGTCAATGTGTTGCATAAGGGAAGCCATCTTTATTCTTCATCTTGTTTAGCTGTGTGTGTATTTTGGCCAGAGCCTTAGGGTGAAAGATAGGAGGTTTTCTGTCATATAGTTTTATAGAGTGTTATTAAAGCTATTGCAATAAAAATATTCAAAAGCACTTTATGTGCAGTCAAAATGGATATGATAGTCTTCAGTAAGAAGAACCAAGAATTAGACTTTTTCTTAATTTTGTGGGGTTTTTTTTCCAGGAAGTTTAGTGGAAGTCTCCAGATTCCAAACTAAAATGCTTTTGCCGCCTTCTTCCATGATTTTACATGAAATCTTTGAAGCAACCATTTTAATAATCATTTTGGTATCTCTTTTCAATTTATTATCACATTTCTCCAAATCCCTTTTACAGTATTTGAGGCACTTTCACTGGGTATAACTGTACTACCAGGAAACAAGTAATTTAGGGTGGTAATGGAATTTAGATTGTGTCCCTGACGCTTTCATTTGAGTGGGGTTTTTTCCTATTGAAAATAAAAGAGGTATTGATGGAGGTTAGAGGGTGAAGGTTCCTCTACTAAGGAGCATCTTTTCTTTGGCAAAGGCATGTTCAATTGCTGAGAAAGTCTACGCTAACAGAAATGTCTTTTTTAGCATCCCTTTTGTTAGTTTTAAAGCCGCTTAGTAAACTCGGAGAAATAGGTCCTGTTGGGTGTCACTTATGGTAATTTAATAGAATTGTCTCTGTCAGAAATGACCTTCTCAGACTGAAAACAAAATTTACCGTTCTTGTTTGAAGAGGGACAGTGAGTAAAAAAACTACTTTCTTTTCCTGACTCTTTACCGGTCATAACTAAAACATAGGAGGGACCTCACAGAAGTGGTAATCTTAATCTGATACCTTTAATGACTCAGAAATATCCAGATGTCATACATGCATACTAGTAACTAAAGTTAGAGCTTTTATGACTAAGTTGCTGTGTCTGAACACTTCACTGAAAGTTAAAACTGCATAACAAAAGGAAATACATAGTTCGTTTTGCTTAATCAAAATCTACTGAATTGTCCTATAGTTTCCAGAAGTTAAAATAAATACTGCAGTCATGCAGCTATCTATTTAGATCCCAGCATGCTGGAAACATGAACAGATCCTACCAGTTTAGCTGGAAAACTACTTTTACAGAAATGATGGCTGTGAGATGACAGCGGTACAGACTACAAGCAAGGAGTTCTTGTAGAGCAAGACACATTTTCCAACACGCAGTGCTTTTCCTTCCCAAGCTGTGACGTCAATGAAGTCAGTGTCGATTTTGACATAATAAAACTTTGAACTTATTTGTGTCTCCTCCCTGCATTAGAGATGAAGGGTGTTTTTCTCCTCTCTCTGCCTGCCCCACCCCCCATAGGATGCAGCTGAGAGATTCTATTTAACATCTGCTGAAATCACTGAAAGCTCTCTCATTGATTTCAGTAGAAGCTGGATTAAGCAGGTTTTGTCTTTGAACTTTGTTCTTAACAGGAGGAGGTTTTTTCCCATTGCCTTGGCATTAAATGGCATACCACCTATTAATTTTCCACAATCAAGGCAATGAGAGTATTAGCATCAAAAGAAATGGAAAAATAATAAATTATTCTTCTTTAAACTGACTTCCTTTAAAACTAATAAGCTATAAAGCAAGACTGCATGTACATGCTAGAATAGTAGACAAGTCTTTGCAAGATTGGAGCCTAATCTTCAAGTTTTGTTATCTGTATTCTGAAACGTTGTTTATGATTTATTGTGCAGAAATTAAAACAAATCTGAATTGTTTACACATTCCATTGATATTCTGTAGATTAGTGTTTATTAAGGATGTGTTCTTAACACTGTTAATATATATGTTAATCATTTCCTGTGATATTTAATATCCTTAATCTGCATACACTGCTCTTCATACCTACAGTTCCATTAGCAAAGTGGGGAGAGAATGTGTTTGTACCTGCATACAGCTTTTTAAATCAGTGTTCTTTTTCTTTTCCCTATAACTTTTCTGATGCAGTTTATTTATTAATATTACTTTTCAGAAAAAACAGAGAACAAAGGATCTGTCCCAGCTGTTTCATTCATACAATCCATATGATCATAAGGTAAGAAAAAATATACTACCGATGTTTGTTGTTAAGAATAATTCCAAACATTTGTGATAACTATATTTCATGTTTAATGCAAAAATGAGAGGAAATTATAAAATAGAAAGTGCTAGTGTATTCATGTTACTTAAATTACACTATCATATAAAAGTTTCTTTGTTTCTTCAAGCCAGGCTTGAAAAGCAGCATTTTCTGATTTGTGAAACCAATGACTCACATTCACCTCATAGAATTATAATTTATAGACTGACACTAAATTACACAAAGTGACCATATGTGGTATCAGAGTCCCTTCTTTTTTTCTATTTTGAAACTGTGTTACCCTTGAGTACGTTGCTTAGCCTGCTGTGTCAATTAGGCCCCGAGATACATGATACTAATGAATTACCTATTGATTCTGGAAGCATCAGTGGAAGAGGCTGCTTTGCGAACAGCCTGATGGTTGTCCAAGGGAAGAAGAAGAAATATACATCATCATTACAACTTGATCCTTATTTGTAAAGTCTGAGAACCCTGGTAGGATAGAACCAACTTTGTTTATTGTATCCCATACTATAGGGTAGGAAAAGAAGATCACTTCCCTAAAGATATTCCAATATGAAATAAAAAATTAAAGCTTGTACAAGAAGATTTTGGAGAACCAAGAGACAGAGATCACAATATATCTGAGTCATGGGGTTTTGTAGACATTATGCAAAAGAGAGCATTAAGGAGCATATTAAAGGAGAGTTTAAGTAGGTGTGTAAATATTTTCAGGGAGTTCCTTTTATCTTAATGCATCTGTGGGCATGATTTTTTAAACAAGTGCACTAAATCCTTTTACAATTTGTCAGCAGTATGAGATCACTGTCTTTGCTGCTTCCGTTTTGCAAAGTGTGTGTGATTTTGCAAAGGAGATTAGTGTGACATGATTTTGAATGGGTTCATTACTTTTTTGAGTTGAAGCATTTTAAGGTAAATGTAATAGTAAGTCAATTAAGATCTAATAAGAAGAAGCAACTGATGAACCAGAAGCTTTGGTATTCCTCTCCATGTCTAAATTGTTCTGTGCCAAACACTTTTTATTCATAGGATAAGGAAATTCCATTATTCTTTTATTAGCACTTTTAATGGAGCTTGGCCATTTGTAACTTTTGCTGCCTTCCTGCTCATATCCTTTGTGGCATTAAATCAAAGTATCCTGGAATGATTTTGGCTTCAGTTGTGAAGACTTGTGCACTCTTTACAAATAAGTCATCAGGCGGTGTGGAATTGAATATAAATGGTTAGATATATTCCCTTTTGATCTTTCTTTTAGGATCTTTAATAAATTATTAAAAGAAGCACAAGAGTTTTTTGAAGCTCTACTCTTGCTGCTTCCAAGCACATTCTGCTTACGTATCTGAGTGTAAATGGGGGGGGCGGGGACGGACACAAATGAAAGTTTATTAAAAATATGATCATTCCTTATTTTCCATTTGACACTGAAGGTTTTCCTTCTGCTAACTACTTTCTGTTCGCAATGGCTGCAACAAATTCATTGCAGATTTCTTGCTCTGTGCTTTTAATTTGCGCCTCAGCTGCCAATTTCACAATTGCTGCAGTCCTGGGGAGGACATTGAATTTTTATATGAACTCTAATGGTAATCAATATTAGTTGAAAATACAGTTATTTCAAGTAGAAGTCTATATTAGTTTTACTCTAGTTCTGTTTTGTCTAATTTACATGTGGGAAGGGTTGTTTTTTTGAGAAGGTTCTTTGCTATTTTGTAGATTATTTTCAGTAAGTGTAAAAAGGAGATTTTATGGGCCCTTTGTGAAAGTGCTGGTACTGCAGGATCATGGCATGAATGACTTGAATTACTGCCTTCCAGGATTCTTAGTTGGTTGATAAAAAGGTTTTTCTCTGAGAACCTTTCTAAAGTAGGAAAGAGATAACCTTAAAGGATAAGTTGGAGCTTGGTAGTAGTAGTAGTTAAAACGGACATGAAAAGGAAGCTCATGAACTATAGTGGCAGGAATACGACTGTCTACCGGGATTTGGTAGTACTTCGTCCTGTTGTGATGGGAAGTCAAATAGAAAAGTGAAAAACTTTAAATCGGAAAATGTTAATTCTTCCAAGCTTGTGCTTCACTCAACCAGAAAGTGATGTTTTGATGGAGTAACTACACTAACCTTACTAATCTTACTACTATTTATGCTTGGTCAGGAGACCAATAGCTATTAGAAATAGTAGCTGTTCCTGGCTATATATTTTACCTTAATATATGATTGTCTATTTAGTGCAAGTTTCTGCATCCTGAAAGACATTTTAAATGTCTGTGGTTCTGCATTCCCAAGTGAAAAGCAGCTCTTTTATGGACAGGGAAAGCAAGGCTTTATTTTTCCTTCCACTTTCAGGTATGGAGTTGTAACTTTTATCTAGTGAGGACATAGTTCAGCAGCAGAGGGGGCAGAGCTTTAAATTCTTCTATACAGAAGGGATGGAAAAGTGGGAGATATTCTGCCTCTGCTAATAGCAGAGGAAGAGTAATTAAGCTCTTCTATTCTTTAATGCCTAAATATGTATAGTTTACCACCTAGTTGCCCTTCTTATTTTTCAGATAAAACCATACAACAGCAAATCTCAAAAATTGCCCTTTGGTTGTATACTTATCCTATCCAGGGGATGGGATCCTGTTCTCTTTCACCTGGTGTCACCGTAATGCTTGCAGAGCCTCTGGCTGCAGAACCTGTGGGATTTTCAATACCGTGACACTGACAAAGCTCATTGTAGCATTAGTCTTGAATGTCAATATATTGGATTCTTAAAGTCAGACACATACAAAAAGCTCAGTTTTCTCAGATTTTTTTGTTCTTGTTAAAATAAATAGATATATTCTAAAATTAGTTCATTTCCAAACTGAATAATTATTTAGGAAATGCTGAGATGTAGCTTGATTATGAAAAGCTGTTCCAGGTGGGTGCTGGATTGCCATTTGTTCAATCATATTTCAGTTAGCACATGTAAAAATACATAGAACTCTATTCGTAGATAAAGCCATTCCTTTTTCTGTAATACGTGCTTTTTCCTCTGTTTATGTAGAGTAGGAGCATCTATAATCTGGCTTTCTTGAGAGTCAAGTTCTGACTGCTGTGTAACTTCTCTTAAGTTAGCAGTAGAACAGCTCTTCCAATTATGTGCACAGTTTATCTTTTTCTAGGACTGTCAGAAAAATAAGATAAAAATGGCATCCGGATAAGCTATGCCAACATCAGTTTTAGTGATTTAAAATTTAAAAGAAGAGAGTTGAGGAGTGCTCTTTTTACCCTTAACTATGATCTGGCCAGTTTTCTACTAGTTCATTAAATGAAAGATTGTGTTTGCACACAAGTAATTTCTGCTGAATCTTTTTTCATGTGTACACTGTGAGGTTCCACATTGCACACAGCAGGAACTTCATTCTGTCTGCAGTGGCTGTTTAACTGCCTTAGTACCTTTCTCCCAAATTGTGTTTGCCCTTTAAAACTTGTGATCCAGTTTGCTGACAACTATTAAGGTTACCTGGTCAAAACAGGTAACCTGCTATTAATAGGTTACTCGGTCAGAACAACAGGTTTCAGAAGCTTAATATGAGCCTTGGGTTCCAGTATGCAGCAAGTGTCCAAATTCAGCAGCACAGAGCCCTAGTTCCTTTTCTTCTTTTTGTCAGATGAGTTAAGTATTCAGTCTAGCCCTGGAGCAGTTGTTTAAAACTATAATCCTCAATTTATGCTCTGCAAAAGAATGTTTTTACAGATAGTAAACACAGTATAGCAGAACTGCTATTCATGTTGTTGCTTTGCCTTCTTGAGAGGATAGCCAGAAAGTGAAACCTTGGGGCATGTCCATAACATGCCTCTGGCAGTGTTGTGCTTCTATGCTGAGAAATCCTCTGTGAGTTGTGCTTCAGTCTCAGCTCTGGATTCCTTTCTGCTATTTGTAACCTGAATCTCTTGCTCAAGAGTAGGGCATGATCTATGAAAAAATAAGGTCATGTCTTACAGTGTTAGCGGTTTATGTAAGCATTTACTGTGTCCAACCAAGTAAGAAAGAAAGTCAATGCTCACGTGATTTGAAAAGAGTTTTTTGAGAGATTTTTTTCCAAGTTGGAAGTGCTCAGAATTAAAATAATAAATTACTATTTCAAGATGTGCTCTAATCGATGCAGTACTACTAAAAGAATTGTCAAAGCTTTAAGCCTTATGCTTTAAAATGTTCCTTATTAATGTGTTCTGGAAATGTTTAAACACTCAGAAAACCAAAACGCCGTAGACAATGCCTGTGTGATTGGCAAGTTATGTGGACCATTGTATTAAGATACATAATTAAATGACAAAGAGCTTTCTATTTTGGTTTTGGGGGGTTTTTTGGGTTTTGGGAATTTTTTTTGCTAGCTCTTAGCCTAGTCAGCAATTTTAGTAGGCAAGGGGGTGATGTCCTGTATTCCAGTGACTTTAATAAAGGTAGATGTGTGCATAACTGACTCAAGGATGACTGATAACAAGATTATGTGTATCTATCCTTAAAGTTAAGGTGCTAATGGCTGCTCTCACTTACAGACTTACCATGATCATTGTTTTGAACCAATTATTTCAATAGTGCACAGATTTTTCCTCCAATTATTAATGCAAAATTAATAATCTAATGTCAGCATTCTCAAGAACCTCTTTATTCTGCTGGGTTCTGTAGCTCCTCTGGAGGGTTTGAGGCATTTGTAAGACAGAAGAATTAAAAAATGATACAAAAAATGATACTACTACTCATTGAAAGAGGCTTTTAGTAATAAAGGGGTGAAGCTGTGTTTTCGTAATGAAACAGGCATGAACCACTACCAAACAGTAGGATCTTTTTTGACACTGCCTGTGGAGGCTTATCTGTATGAACTAAGTGGTTTTCATTGACAGTAACACAAAATATTAATCATAGCAATGCCCAAGGCTGTGGCATTGTCTGGAAATCATCATGGGCACCTGTGCGAAACATGAAATATCCGAAAGCAAGAGGAAAGTCCCAGGTAAAGCACAAGGGATTGGAGTCAGTTGGCTTCTGGTAGCAAAACCTGTCAAGTCCTGCACTCCTTCTGGCCTCTGTGCTGTAGCTGGTGGCCTCTGGGGTTGCAGACTACGTGAGGGCAGCGCAGAGTGTGGTGGTGGCACCAAGTACTATTGAAAGTGTCTTCATGGTGGTGAGGATTGCTTAGTTAAATAGCAGAAACAGGAGGAAATGAGAAGTTAAGCACCTGCAGTTGGGAGCAGTTTTCCTACCAGTGAGCTGCTTCCTTTCATTTTTCTCATGTGTTCGAAGAATCTGGACCTTCTGTGCATCCTACACAAATAAGCAAAGTTGAACAAAAGACATTCTGACGTCTACTGAAAGAATCAACTCTAAAATGCCTGATGTTGGCTGACTTCCACTGTACAGCTCTCTTAATTAGACCCTGAAAACTTTGTTTTTGAAGATGTGTCCGCACTGTGCTCTGATGTGTACTTGAGAGGACACATCAATAGAAATATTGGACACTCGTAGAGTTGAAAGTGTTGCTATGAGAGTAGTTTCTTGAAAGAAGCTAGTGAAAGGCTAAAGTACAGTTGCAGTATTAAACCTACTGGGCAGGTGGGATTTACATCTTTCAGTGCTCTATGCTCATACCTTTTTGGCAGTTCCTGAACTCCCAGACTTCACCATCTTTGCCTTCTGTGTTTGTTGCTGGCCGGCTTTCATAGCCACTGGCATCAGGAAGTGGTTTGTTTTACATGTGAGGTGTGGCAGCTAGTATGTTTAACTGAAGCAGGCTCAGGTGCTGTTTGGAGCTGGAAATGGGAAATCTCAGAACCGCTGAAAACCACAAGCAATTCTTGTTATTTTTCCTAAGGACGGTAATGTTTTTCAGATCATAACTGTGTTTTGTAAGATGTGCAGTGAAGTGCCATGAATGTGTAGATTTTACTTTTGAGCCAGAAAAAATAAAGTAGTTTTGAGATACTGTCTCAGCCTTTAGATTTTTTGGGTAGTGGCTTGGGTATATTATTCTGGAAAATATCAAAAATCCTTTTAACCTGCTTTCCATTTATTCCAGGAACAGCATTGTACTAAATCATAAGGCGACTGTGAGGTTGCAATACCTGTGATATGAGCCATAGTCTGAATTTCCTAAAGCAGGTGCTTTGAATTGTTCTTCTGTAAGATGAAAAAGATTTCTGGGTTATTGCTGAGAAGAGACAGAGCCTTTTGCTATCTCTCGCCTCAAAATAGATTTCAGGTTTAATTTAATAGCTCAGATGTCAGATATGACTGCATTTTATGGAAATATTCTTATTGTAACCTAGATCCATTCTTCTCTTTTCCCTTCTCTCCTGTTCACAACTGCTTTATGGAGGAGGTTACATAAAGCTGTTTTGTGCTCTTGATATGATGTGAAGCTTCAAAGACTACTGAAAGAGAAAAGCAATTTCTATTTGGAAGAGCAGTGCAGTGGCCTTGTGCTAATGGCACACTTGAACATTACTTGATGATAGTGAAGGAAATCTAATGGTCTGAAAAGCCGCTGCTTTTTCTTGACTTAACTCTTAACTGCATTGAAGTTTATACCATCTGTAGCACAGAGCAAGCTAGCATATACAGAGTTTAGAAATGGCCATTCAAATTCCAGAAATTGTTTCAGGGTTTTGTGGAGAATAGGAGAAGAAACAAGGAAAGCAATGCAATGAAAGGGCTTACTTCTCTGTTGAATAGGCTGTATAGAAAAAGAGTTATCTGCTCTGTCTTAATTCTGTAGCTGAAATGTTTGGATAAAAGACTTGTAATCTTATTTGAAGTATATATTGATCCAGGAGATGAAAAAATAAAAACCGCAATTTCTGAATTCATCGCTGTAAATTCAAAGGTTGGTTTGTTTGTTTTTGTTTTACACAAAACCTAAAATATATGCAAACAGGTAGTGTATGTATGTATGCTTAATAATTTGGTTAAAATGGTATTCAATGCTAGTCACTTTTGCTGTAATTAGATATTTAAAGCCCCTAACCCTGTCTGATGCTAACTGAATTATTCGAGTTTGTTCCTGTTTTAGATTAAACAGATATCTTTTCTATCCTTTTAGAATGATCTAAAAAAATTATTAACAGTATTCTGTCAAATCATGTTTGCTTCTATAAACAAAGATAATGTTTTATGATGTTGCCTGGGCATAGATGTTTAAAAAGGCTTCTCAGGTACCAGTTTATTATTGAAATATCTTCATTAAAGATCTTGAGAACAATTTTAAGAAAGAAATGTATGAAATCCACATCTATACCTCCCCCCTTACATAGATACATCTATACATTTTTTCAATTAAATAATCATGAAAATGGTGATTATTTACTTCACAGTTTTTCTCCCTGGTACAGCATGCAAATGCTACCTAGTATAGCTGATTTTCTACTTCCAAAAAAATGGAAATACAAGAAGAGAGACAAGTTTTATAGGGACCTTAAATATCTGTCATATGAGCTCAAACGAAACAAATTGTTTGAGGTGCTTTAATCCTAATCCTCTTGTTATTTTCCAGAGAAAGGCATTACCTTTTGCTGCATGTCTTTTATTGCTTATGTACCTCATCCATCCTTGCTGTGGTACTGACAGAAAAGTATGAAAAACAAAGGTGTTTTAGATTTTCTAACAGTTACTAGAAAGCCTTGACATCACAAAAAGTAAACAGGCTTGGCCTTGTTAAAATTTCTTTTAAGCTGTCTTTAATCTTGCATTGGCAATGCAATGGCGAATATAACTAATAGTTCTGTGGTCATTTCAAGTTCAGATCAAGTTCTGCTACCTTTCTGCCATTCCCTAACATCTCATTTGACTTGTATCTCTCTGTTTCTTGTTTGACTTGTATCTCTTGTATCTCTCAGTTTATAGAGGATTAGATTTCCCATTTATCTTTCACATTCACTATTTAAAAGCTTGTTTTAATGATCCTTTCATATAAAAGTGTGAAGCAGGTGTGTATTTTCTGCCTTTGTGTCTGATAATAAGAGTATGGAAATGCTGATCTCCTTACCCTCAATATTCTTCTTCATATACTTACACATATGCATGCGCACAAAAACCCATCATCTGCAAAAACTTTGATTTGAGATTATTTCTGGATGATACTTGTAATCAGTCTGGTGTATTTCAAGTGAAACAGAGAAGGATGGGAGCACATTATTCCCAATTTGTAAAAAGTCAGCTCTGGCTATGATTCCTGGAATACTCTTGGAACTAAAACCACTCCTTTACTTTTTATTTTCATTATAATTTCCTCTCTGTACTGTATCCCACTTAAAAGAATGAAGAAAGGTTAGTTATCATACAGTTAAAAGACAAGTCTGAGTAAAGTGACTGTGTGAAACTGTAGATCAAATTTGGGCTTGAGATTGCTCTGCACAGGGAGTCTGTTCTCCTGCCGTCTGTTGGCATAGTGCAGTCAGGCCACTCTCAGTGTGAGCTCAAGTGCTCAGCTTTTAAGGGCAGCAAGGAGAAGTCTCAGAATCAGCCAGCAAACCGTGGGGATTTTGCACAGTTAATCTAGGTGATGGCCACCTGCAGCAAAGCATCCATCTTAGCTGCGTGTGAAATTTAGGGTTCTTCCAAACATGCTGTCAGTGGGCGTGTGCTCAGTCTGCCTCTGGGTGAGGGAAGGGCTTCTGGTCTTAGGGGAGACAGGGTGTTTGTACTGAGGTGTAACTAGAAAACCATCCTATGGTTTTCACCAGTTGCTCATCCTTGTTGCGAGTTGACAGTGCTCTGGTGATTTAGTATGCATGCTTACAGTAAAACTAGCAATGTTCAGTTAAATTACCCAAATTCTACCATATACTCTCCTTGTGTGAATTAGGTTAGGCTTGAAAGACTTCCAAACCTGGTTCAAGGATGGAGGCTCACAGTCAGTAGACTTTGAGTTCACTTTCCAGTATAGACATACGTGGAGGTTTAGTTCCCAATTCAGGGCAGAAGAAAGCATCTAAAACATGATGATTATCTAAAGCAGTGATTCAGTTTCAGCTGTGCTTGAGCTTTAGTGTATCAGACAGAAGGAGTGGTGGTCAGTAGGAAGAGAGGTACAAACCTGGATTTTGTTATAAATGCACATTAACAAAGTGTATTTCATTCCTTAAATATGACATGTTCTTGGTATTATTCCTCTGTATTCTGGTATTTTATGAACATAAAATAGCATTTATCCAAAAAACTATCCACCCAAAGATGGATGAAATAAATTATCCATCCTTCCATGTCTTTTTTGAGGGAAAGGCTCCAACTTGAAAGGCT
This sequence comes from Mesitornis unicolor, assembly GCF_000695765.1. NCBI lineage: Eukaryota > Metazoa > Chordata > Aves > Mesitornithiformes > Mesitornithidae > Mesitornis > Mesitornis unicolor. The sequence goes on along the minus strand of NW_010186283.1, from coordinate 25,162 downwards.
TGTATGTCAGCCATCTTCTTTAGAATTTACTTCATCATTTAAAATTTTGACGAGATTCCAATGTCAAAAAAAAAGCATCTTGCCAAGAAGCTGTAGCTTCTTCCTATAATTCTAAAGACTGCCTCTATTTGATTTGCAGTACCTGAAGTACAAGAGTCTTGCGGGGCCAGTGGTGAATTGTAAGGTTTGGTGTCTCATAATCCATCAGGCTAAAAATACTGGGTTTATATCTGCTTAAAGGAACAGGAGTATTACAGTTTCTTTGTGATATATGCGGCATTTCCTAATATCACTGAAAGCAACCAAGAGGCTGATTTTTAAAGACAACATTTTAGTTAATATAAATGCTGCTTTGGGTCATATTTAATTTTTCTTTCACCCTTTCTTCATACAATCATCATAGTCATACTTAGTCATCGAGCCTTATAGAAAAAGGATGGATATGCAAGTAGTTGACAAAGGTCTTTAAAACACAGCAGAAGTTTGGGGTTTTTTTCCCTCAAATATATTTCTGTGAAATTTTATATATGTAGCATACATAAGAGAGGTATTCTGTTAAAACATTTCAGATTGCAAATACAAGCAGTCACACTGACAAATCTCTTTTTTTCATACTGCCATGCTTTTTCCAGGAAAGAATACCTATGTGTTCTTTCTGCTGCTCATTTTCACATCTCCTTTAATACTGCTATCACCATTTATGAGGCATGTGTATGATAAATTATGCTCCTTCATGCCTTTTATTTTTACAGGCTTATTTTTTGTATAAAAGGCCTACTCGGTACAAAACCTTACAAAACATAAGCCATCACTGTTTTACATTGCAAACTCCAACCCTTTTTTCCATAGAACATTTGCAGAAAATGTGCAATATAAAGCTAAAAATATGAACCATTTGTAAGTCCTGTGCAGGAGCAGACATTAAATACCAATTCACGTGTCAGACAGACAGTGGCAGCTGCTTTGTTAATGTATGGCACAATCCCATATTAAATCAAATGGCAAGTGAACAGTTTGACAGATACTGTCATCAGTGCAAACATTATTAAACTCATTAAAGAGCTTGCTTTTAATTTTTGATTTAAAGTACATATATTTGGCTTGCAGAGCCTTTCTCAGTCAGAGCCTACAGCAGCAAGTAGTATTTCTCCAGGTTTTTCGCCTAACAAATCCTGATGTGTTTCTGGCCGTTCCTCGCGGGCAGTTTATGGCTTCCCCTGCACATTGCGCGTTAGGGTCTGTGACCAGAAATTCCATTTGAGAGCACATCACTCTGGATAGCACTCAGTGGTCTTTTCATTTTGATTGATGCCTCTGGTTTTCTACCATCTGGCTTCTGATAGGCTGCATTAATCATATTCCAAACTAAGAAAATTTAGACAGGATTTTTTAATAAGTACATATATGTGGAAAAGAAAAGTGCATGTATACATGTGTTTGTATTTAATTCCTCTAGGATCCAGTCATGCAGAAGAGAGCAACAGTACTGTCATACAGTCTGTGTTGCAATAAATAGGCCTCTAAATAAATCTCTACTTATGAATGCCCGTATTTCAGTTTTACTCCTACTGCTTTAACTTTATTTTATTTTGCTTTCTATCAGCTGTTTATAGTCACTGCCTTATGTAGACATTGTTTTCTGTTAGGAGCAGTGGATTTGTCTAAAGCATTTGAGTTGCATCTCAACTGTTTTAGGTATCTCTTAAATTTCTCTTTTTGCTGCTTTGGTGATACTCTGAAGTTCCTTGCTTCTTTGTAACATAGCTTGAGATAGTGGTTTCTGAAACAGAATGTCGTCAGGTTTTAATTTCTATGCCTGTAGAACATCTTAAAATTGTCATACTTAAATTCACATCTTGGGGAAAATTTAAGAATCTTAATTACACATACTATACACAGAAGTCAGAAATCAGGCATATTGAGGGCTTCTGATGGAGTCTGAGAGTAGTGTATTTAAGGTACTGTATTGTTGGATTAGCAAAATTAGTAGTCTCCCCATACGTATGTGGGAATTAATCAGCCAACATACAGTTGTTAAGTGTTCCAGTTTTTATTTGGATTTATAATTTATAAGTAAGCAGTTATCTATACTTTTTCTCATTAGCTTGCTTTCATTCTATGATATTTTACAAAATTACTTAAGGGAAAAATTTGTCTTGTGGTGTACCCTGTCACATTGAAGCCATGAGCTGAATGTTAGGTTTCAGAAGCTACTTAATCTTCACCATTTAAATTTTCAAAGACCGTGGGATGAGGAGCTGCCCTGGATTTCCTTCCACCTGTACTTCTATGGATATAACACTCCATTAAATGGTGGGCAGACAGCAATACTTTGTACTCTTAATAAGAAATCCAGTAAGTGCATTTGCTATATCCCCAAGTCCAGCATTTGCTGCTCACACTGTGTGTGATTCCTAGGTGTTCCTCACCAATGAAATGGTGTGGAAGTATTACAGCAACCAATTTTTCACTGACAGCTATTAATTGAATTATTGTTGGGGTTTTTTTTGGGTTTCTGTTTCTTGTTTTGTTTTTACTTTTTTGCCCCATTTTCTCTCACTTTTCCTCAACATTCTCATTAGTAGAGTTTGCAGATACTTTGGAACCTTTTTTTAACATTTATTATTAACTCTGCTTTGTTCATGAAAACACATTAAGAATGAGGTACAGAAGGATTCCGTGTATAACTTAACAGGAAAGTGGAGGAATGTTTCTCCATAACCCTACCACTAAAGCAAAGCTTCCTGTTCTAATTTTATTTCTGCTAGACTTGATGATGTCTCTCTGTAGAGTAGATGAGATTTATTTTGAGACATCTGACATAAATTCTTTATAATTTAAAGCTGTACTTAGGGCTCAAAACTAATGGCGTGTTAGAAAGTTGTTTGACATACTGCAGCAAGAAACAGTACTTGAGGAAGGTTTTAGAAAAGTCAGTCACGATATTTAATAAAGTTATAAAGCTCCTTAAGGTCCAGCACTGTGCGGGTGCTGAGAGCACCGTCTCACATTTGTTTGTTTCTACAGTTTTCTGCAAAACTCTGCTTTTTCTGTTGTCTACCTCCAACATGCTCATGTTTTCTTGTCCATTTATTTTAAAGACAAGGCTTGTTTGTTTGTTTACAGTCTCACAGCCTCTTGAAATAGACATCTGTGATTGAGAGAATCATAATTCACCAATAATCTCTGTATAAAGTATAGATGCTGAGAATTAGGATAAACAAAACCTGCTTAATTATTATTACAAAGCACCATCTTCATTTGTGTGCCAAGGAGAATTTAAAAGAAATCTTCACAGCCACACAACTGATCAGACCGTGCCTAGTGCCGAATTACTGTTCTCTAGAAAATCAACAACTGATTGTGAGCAATTTTGCTTTGCACCTCCCAGATATAGAACTCCCACATTATTTTGCCTGAACCACTGTAATTATAGTTTACCTCAGAGACATTACGGAAGTTAAAAAGTTAAAGTCTTGCCAACAGGCATAATCAGTATCTTCTCCAAAGCTCCCTCTTGGCTATTCATAAAAGCCTGCATCCTCGAGCTCAGAAGGAGCCTTCAGTATGTGTCCTGCTCCCCAGTGTTCTCATTATCCAGCTCCCAACCTGGAGCAGCAGCATCCCCGTACAGGCTTGAGGAAACTGGAGCAGCCCAATACCTTGTTGGTAGCAAAGGTGTACAGTGAAAAGGACAGTTGTTTGTAGTAGTGTTCTGCAAAGGATCCTCTGAACTTTGTGAGATACGCACAAGATATATTCACTCCTGTATTACACTTCAAAACATGGAGAAAAAGGTAAAATATATTTCCAAGTGTCTTCCTGAGAAGTGAAAAATCATTGATGTTGTCATTTAAACACTGGGATGTTTTCTCAGAGGGTGAGTTCAGGGTCTGCAGCATGGTTAATAGACATCTTTAATAAGTGAAACATTTATTCCATCTCTTTTCAAATTAGTATATGCCAGCTTAGTAAAATTGCCTACAATAACTTTTCGAAAGCAGATACAGACTGCTGGTGTTTTCATCTGACAACTTTCAGTAAGCAGCTCAGTAGGAAGAAACTTTATATTACCATATTTTCTGAAATGCAAGGCCTGCCTACATTTTTCAGCTGAACAACTCTGGTCAATCTTTTCTTATTCCATGCAGCTTTAACTTCACTTGCAAAAAGTTTCACAGTTTTCACTTGTGAAAGCTTTAACTTTCACTTCCATGCAGCTTGACTTCATTTCTTGAAGTCAATGCCAGTCAATTAATTCTGTAGAAATATGCCCTGCATTGCTGTAATGATGCTGCATGTTATCTCATCACCACTGTGTTTTTTGTTTCCGTTTCAATACAGAGAACAGAGAGAGTTTAATTTTGGATTATTTTTTTGAGTTAAATTATTTTCTTTTTCAGTTTTACTGTCTCTGTGTTGAAAGAAATGTAAGGTATAGACACTTCTAAATTTGTTAAGGCTTACCAGCTTCTCTATGCATATTCCAGTCCTTATGAAGCTTTCTAATAAAAAAATTCAGCAAATGGGATGACTAAAACTTTTAACAGACTCCTTTTCAGGGCTGTTTAATATACTGGTATCTGGGTTTGCTGGTATACTGATTATTAGCAAAATTGTAACAAAGCGTAACATGAATTTATTGAAGAATGTTTGGGTTTTGCAAACAGATACCATTGGTAGTTATTTTTAAGACTACTTCTTGTTTGTTTTTAAAAATCTACAGGATTTGATATGAACAATAATCTGGTAGCGTATACATGTGAAGGGTTTTTTTTAATTCTTTCAAGGGATTCTTCTGTGAGACTACATATATGTTTTTGGTTCTTTTCAACTCTTTTATAAATACTGTCTTTGAGTAATTCCTTTTCTTGTGATGCGTGTGGTTTTAAGAGGAGGTGGAGCCCTTTATCAATTGCATTCTGTGGGCATGAAGCATACGTTTCTCTGTTAATGGTTGGCAACTGTGTGCACTGTGCAAGCTCTGTGTGTCTGGCCAGAAATTGGGCCTGCACAACAAAACATTTCGTGGAAGTAGGGGAAGTGAAGGTACTTACTGTAAATGCCTCGTATCTAAATCAAAGTAATACAATTATTCGAATTGGAAACAGGATAACGTTATTGCCAAAAAAGCTATTTTGTCTTTAGTGGTAGATTATATGCCATTGTATCACACGCATATATATAATTTCTGTTGAGAAAGATCTCAAAATTAGCTTTAGAAAGAGATCTGCTGTGCTTTAGTGTATTTTATTCCTTCACTACAGCTTAACATGGTGAGACATAATTCCAAAAAAAGAAAAACCTAGAGCAAATGAAAAGAGAAAGTTAATTACCAGTGAATATCCATGTGTGTTTGTATTCGGTGGCGTTTGTGATTTTTAAGGAACAGTCTCCTCTTTCAGAATCTTGCCAAAATCCCAGTTCCACTGAAATATTTAAAATAAAGCATGAGCCTCTTTTCTTGAAAGTAAGATAGCTTTTGATTTCTAAGCTGAAGCCTATAAATTATCAAGAATTAAAAATAATTTGTGGCTTATTTGTGGGGAAAGAGGAATTTGCATTCCGTAGGAAAAATATCAGGCGTGTGGGGATGTATGCATGTATGGAGAAGAGTTGGCTGCCATGTATTTGTGTGTCTAAGTCAAATACCAGTCAGAAGTCATTGTTCTGCTGTATTTCCTCAGCAGTGAACAACAAAGTGACAACTGCTGTGGTACTCAGGCACCATCTGTCTTGTGAACCCTGCCATTCTGTGCTTGCCTGGATATGATAAATTTTACCTTATTTCTCCAAGAAAATAAAAATAGTACTTAATCTGCAGTTCAAAAGCTGGATAAATTCCAAGTGAGGCTCTGTTAGTAGTGATATCCCTTGTCTCTGGGGGTGTAAATTTGGGCTTACACCTAAGAGTGTGTATATAAATATTACAAATTTATTGCTATCTGTGCTGTGCTGTGCTGTGCCACAAATACAAGTCTGTATACAAGCATGCTATACAACAAAAAACATTTTTAACCAGCACACTACTTTGTATCCACAAATAAGTAATTATTTTTAACATATATGTCTACAACTGAAAATTTTAAAACTATTCTAATGATCAAGGGAGGTGAGGGGGGATCAAGGTGGACTTTTATTTGTTTCAGTATTTTGAGGTCCTTTTTACTGAAGGTAGATTGTGGACAGTGTCTTTTGGTACTTTTTATTTTAATTTCAGCATGACAAGATTTGAAATTACTGGATAATTTTTAAAATGCAGCCTTCCTGTTTTCACCCATATAAACAAAATTCATTTAGGGGAGGTTGCTTTTTTTCCAGAATGCCTAGTGAAGTAGTATTTTTCTGGCTGTCTTACTGCTGCTTTTTCTACTTTCAAACATTTTCCTCATCTTCAGTTTTGTTAGTGTTTAACGGTAATCATAGTCTCAGCCCCTGAATTATTATGCTGCACCACTTTCCCAGTCTAATACATTGGACAGCAGCAAAAGTACCTGGAATCCAGCTGGCTCTGTGCGCGGCTGAGTCTTATGAAGACTCTAATGAAAAGGCACTTAAAAATTGTAACCAAAACTCTGCACGTGTCTCTGCAGAAACTGGAAGCACCTGCTTCACTTTTTAATTTTAGCATCTTTATAAAGTCTGCACACTCATAGGCTTTCTGTCAAAGATAGAGAATCTTCAGCATTAATTAAAGATCACGTTGTGCCTTGAGAAAAGGTGACCTCACGTAAAAGACTTAATTATTTTTAAACTCTTTATTTTAAGAAAGTGATACCCACAGTGAAACTGTTTGCAGTGAGCACGCATAATGAAAGCAGTGTGTCAAGGCATGAATCCCAATTATATTGTGCTTGGTTTTATGTACCAAATGACAGGAAACTGTATCTAAGAACTGAACACAATCTATCTTATAAAATTAGATACCCTGTAAGTAAAGCAAAGAAAGCTTTTGTAATGGCAAAAAATATACAAGATGGGGAATCATTACCTTCATTACCTTTTTCAGTCACTTAGAATTTGTTGCTGAAAATTTTGTGAATATTGTTTCATCTTGAAAGTGTCTGTACATTGAAGTATTGAAAGTATGAAAATGAAGTCTTTTTCTTACACAAGTGATAGAAGTCCTTTACTGTTCCTGAATTTTTTTTAAATATTGTAAGAATTTCAAGCAGGAATTGCTAGTGGAGCAGATTGATTTGACGAACAAGAAGGTTATGTTCTCAGATGTGATATTTCTGCTCTACATGCTCAGCTGTGTATCCACAATAGGTGCTGTTCCCAGTGGAGAGGAGAGCATGAGGGAGAGGTGGAGGTGGTGCAGGGCTCTTTCTGGATCTCCATAGAAAGGGTCGACAATTGGCTGAATAAAATAGCCACTTTAATAAGATAGAATAAAAAGAGGGCTAGAGATAGTGAGTAAATCTTATGTCCCTTCAGATGCTGAAAACCCCATGTTGATGCAGCATCGGACAGAGCCCAGATGGGTTTTCCTACAGCATCCTGCACATATTCTGACCATGGAGAGGTCCCCTCTGGGAGAAAAAAATTGTTCTTTTATTACACTTAGATCTCCTATTTTAAAAAAGACAAATGAGTCTTGCCACCTTTTACTGTTTTTCCTTTAAAGTATTCTACAGAGTAGAATTTGTGTGTATATATCTTATATGCTGTCTCTGCTCTCAGTGAAATATTCCAGGTAGAGGAACCCTATAAAAATGTTAGTGGTGAAAGGAGCAGTGCTGCAAATGCAGTCAGTTAAAAAACAAAATAGGAAGTGGGGAAAGGAAGATTACAAAGCCACAAAACCCTTATAGTCAATAATAAACACATATGACTTCTAGTGTCTGGCCCCTCTCCTCAAAAAGTGCTGTGAATGGGGAAATGCCCTTGTAAATGGTGTGACTCATGAACATTGTTTATGAATACCAAGGTGAATGTGCCTTCAAATACACCTCAAGAGACTTATATATGAGAAAACCAGCACATAAGGAAACAAATGCTTAAAAAAAGAAAAAAGCAGTCATACCAGACTCAATGTCTGCATCGCTTGAAGGAAAGACATAAATATTGTTTGCCACATAACACTGAAAAATGTGTGATGAATGTAGCAACTGTAAAACCTTCATTGTTCCTTCAGCTAAAACAAACAGAATGTGTAATTAGTTGGCTGCTTCTGCCTAATCCTAAATCCCAAGAAGATTACATACCGTTTGAATTATCATCTACCTGTTTTTCACAGACATTTTTCACTTGTTCCAAATCATCTTCATGTCTGCATGCACAAAACGTCTGCAAAGCAATAGCAAACAGTTAACGCTGCCCTGATGTGCTGCATTTAGATGGTTAGATGGGGAGCTTCCTGCTGTGCTTGTATTTCATCAACTTAAAGCCATACCAGTGACTTCCAGATGTTTATAGTATTTTTGTCACAGCCTTCAACTTTGTACACTTGGTTTTATAGATGAATCTCAGTACTAATTTTATTTTGTTGTTTCTTTGTTGTTTGGTTTTATTCCTGCTTGATCAGGCAGTTAATCCATTGTAATTTGTGTCTCCTAAAGTAAAATTCACTTCCAGTTAACTGAAGTACACAGGGTAAAATTGGTTTTGTTTTATATTTGCAAGGCAAAATTAAATATAGAGTATTTTTGTGGATTTGCAGTAAATTATTGATTCTATTTCTGTGTCAGAATGAGAGAAGGATTGCATTATAACTAATATAATGTAAAATCTTGGTTTAACTGCAAGGACTCTTGAACGAGAAAACCCTTAAAGATATTGCTTGTGTTTTTAGTCTTTTCTATATAAAACTTCCATGAACGTCCATTTTCCTCCTTTGGACCATCTTGTCCAATTTTAGCTGCTGTTAATGTTAATGTTGTATATGTTTATATCAGACCACTGCTGCCTGAGAAAACCGCAGAGTAGTTCACAGGCCTTTCATAAACCTTACGCAGAGAACATATGAACACAACACAGCCCTGATTATTTTCACAAATGCAGTGTCATGGAACAGAAGATCTGTTGAAGTCATGTATCAAATGTCACATATGCAGGTCAAAGCAATAGTTCTGAGTTTGGTCACAGCTAAATGCCACTGTGGAGTTTGGCATCACTGTAGAGGACACATGCAGTAGTCCCACAATTTCCACACATTTCTACAGGAAGAAAATCTTGGGTGGAGAATATAGGGAAGTCCATCAAAGCCAGTGAAGTTCATATCTGTAGATCTAGGGTTAAATAAGAGTCATCCTGGTCAGGCCATGTCTCTTGAGCCATTCTGTAAAGCTCTCTGGATAAAGATGACTTCAGAGTTCATAGAGACAGTCTGTATGCAGAGATAATATCTTTTATTAGAGAAATTACTAATGTTAGAAAAATCAAACTCTGGGCTCTTAAAAGCTCCTCTGTTTCTCCCAACAGTATCAGCTAATCTCATTGTATTAAAAAAAAATAAAATAGTTTACCTTATGAAATTTGCTTTTCTTGTATCCTTAGATCATTGTGGCTACACCACCAATGATCTATTTTAAAATCAGCAAAAGGATAGAGTATTGCTACCCATTTCACTTACTTCGATGAAATCCATCTTGGATTTCCTGAGCTATGCAATAGCTTAAGATGACAAAACTGAGTTTTAGAAGAACAAGGAGGATTCTCCGATTCCAGCCTTGCTGCTTTCTTATGAAACTTTCTTATCAACTTCAAAATTTTTTGTAGCTTTTCTCTTTCCTTTTCTTTTTGTAGTAGCGAAAGGAAGAGCTGCTGCACTTGTGGCTGACAAGGAGGAAGAGAGCAGTGCATGAGTTGTGCAAGGTTGGATGGGGGGGTCAGGCAGTTAAGGATGAGGTCGCATAACTGGAAGAAAACATTTAGAAGCAAGTGGAAACAGAAACACTAACCAAGGAAAGCATGTTAATCTGGTATTTTCTCAGAGGTACATTTGGATTATATTTCTTTGATTAGTGTTGTGATTTATAGATGTAACTGCCTTTATTTTTTCCTGAATAGAAGCAACTGTTTCTTGTCATACATAGCATCTCCTACAATCAAGTACAATTAAGCTGGTCTCAGATTTGCATATTATGAAGTTGTATGAGCTTATTCAAGCCAACAAAAAGAGGTCTCTCTTGCTAGGCTAGAGCATTATTCGAGTTAATCTGCCTGCTTGAGTACATTAATGTTTTGCATATGGTTCTAAGAGATATGTGCAGCTGGGTGGCATAGCTCTGAATTATTGGAATGATTCATGACACTGGTTTCCGTGCAGTCACCTTTTCCTTCTTTAATAAATGAATACAGGCTCAACTCAGTAGAAATCCAGGCTTTCTTTGCACTGCAGCACAAGTATTGTTTGTTCTTTATAGCAAAGATCAAAGGACACATGATTTTTTTAAATAGCAGCAGGAACCACAGATCATAACTCATTGAAATGACTTCCCTGCCTTTCTAATCGTAGAACTAAACTATTGTGGTGTATTTATTGTTTTATTGTGGAATATAGATGTCACTGATGGCAGTAATGTTGATTCAGTATGGCCTTTTATAGATGTTTTTCGGAACTACAAATTATTTCATTTAATTAAAACCCACGCATTAGACCAGATGCTCCTTTAAAGGGAAGAACTCACAACATGGGCAAGGAATTCTCCCCATGTTTCTACGTAGGGAATTTTCCTGTCAGGAAAATAGTTGTAATGAGAAGGAGTAGTATAAATATGCAGGTGGTATTCTGAAAGCTAGGAGGTACCTGAAAAAACTTGCTTTGGTTTTAGCAGCCTCCTTCCAGACTTGCGTAAAAATGTCTGCTTTTCTCACGGCGCGGGGTTTTCCTGTGCCAAGGAGAAATCTCAACAGTTGTGTTGGCAGCAGCCTCCTCTTGGTGTCTGCTGAAGAAAAAGGTGCAGGTAGTTAGAACATAACATGGGGAGATGCACAGAGGTAATGAAGCATGAGACTTGATGTTATGTGGGAACAAAGTCAGCTTTCATATTTCCTTGTTCCTTTTTTATCACCATATCTTGCCCTTGCCAGTTTCATTCTTGGGCATTAGTAGAAGGAAGTATGAACCAGGGAGCAAAATTAGGAACTTCTCCCTGTAGCTCAACTTGCCTTTTATCAGCTGATGGAAGCTGCAGGACTGAGCTGTTGTTACGGAGCTCGTGGGACTGCTGATGCTTTGGTGGCTGGAGGATCTGGAAAGACGTGTGTTTTCCAGGCAGTCAGCACCCTGCAGTGCTGCTCTTTGCTCTGGCCACTTCTGATTATGCTCCATATTTGTCATTCCCATACGTCTACTGCAGCTGGCCATCTCTCTCCCCTTCACATAAGTGCACCATGCACATAAAGCACATGTTTTGTAAATCCCTGTGGGCCATCTAATTACTATGTTGCAGGTAAGGACAGAAAAAATTAAATTCTCCTTTATTTAAATTTAGGATAAATTTCCTGTTTTGAATTAGTTTTCCAAGTACTCTATTGGAAGTAAACCTTTTACTTCTCCAGTACATTATTAGTTCTCAGCTGACCTCTTTATCTTCTCTGTTTTTTGTGCTAAAAAAGACATTTCTTCTGTCCAAAACCCCCCTATTTTATTTTCAGGAGTTATGCTTAAGGAAGGAATAAGAAAAGTGCTTTTCCTCCCACAGGTTATTCCCATGGTTTAGTGCCAATAATACCCTCCTACACTCCTGTTTTATGTGAAATTATCATGTTGGCATTGAGTCAAAGAAGCTAGAAACCCTCAAAAGGGGGGTGGGTGGTAGAGAATGCAGTTTCTAAACAGTCTTCCCCCCACCCTCAGTTTGGAAATGATACTGGCATGTACATTGAAAGTTATGTCCAGGGCTAGAAAACAGCTCTGTTACTTAAATCATATCGAAAAATATGAAAACAACCTGGCTTGGTTTACTTTCTTGGAGTAGAAACCATATGTTTTATCTTCGGTGTGTTCTCTCCTGCTTGCCAACTTCTGAAGCTGTAAAGGTGAACATTTAGGGTGATTAGATTACTTAGGACATTCAGAGTTTTAGTATGGTTTCAAAAGAGACTTTTAAGGAGATCACATGAGAAATGTTTGAAAAGGGTTGGAGGAGGGACTTGTCCTTGAATATGTATAATAGATATGTACTCATTTTCCCTTTGTTTCCACAAATAATACACAGGAGATGTGTGATACTACTAACATAGCTCAATTTTTCGTGTCCTGCGCTGCTGGCAAGAGAGCAATGAGAGCAAGAGTCCCACGATTCTGTCTGCTGGAGGCTGAGAGTCTTCCCTTAAGATTCCCATCTCTTTCATCTACCTCTTCTCAAAAGCTTCCTCTTACCCTCATAGAGTTGAGGATAAGAGCGAAGAGGGGGAAAAAAGAAGAGGGATGGACACATTGGGGAAGTGGAAAGAAAGAGCCAGGATATAAAGCAAAATTTTGCATCAGAAGGTTGCTTTCAAATACGTACTGCTGAGCTTCAAGTTAGCAAATCCTCTCTGGACTGAAACTCAGGAGTCTGCAATTTTACTTGTGTCCCCAGCACTGGTCTGTTTAGGGGCTTGAGTGCATTTCTTGCCATTCTTACACCTTTGCTTCCCATATTAACAGTCTGTATTTGTTGCTGTCTGTATCCATCTAAAAACGAGAGGAGGCCTTCCTTTGTATCCACCCAGTTCTTGCAAGGCACAAGAAGGAAGCAAATGTGGCTTCAGCTGCTCATCCGTGTTAACTTGTTCAGTTATTTCCACTAGCAGTAAAAAAATGAGGTAAATTCCATAGGATTGTTGGAATTTGCAAGTACCTTTGGATCCAGGTGTTTCCAGGGCATTAGGCATTTGTTTAAAATAATAACAGAAACACCCTCCATAGTGGGTTTTTGAATGAAAGTGGTTATTTATGGTGTGGTGGTGTGATACTATTAATCTCCTTCAAATCATGTTTCTTAAAAGTTAGCTATCTTGGCTTAGAGCTCAGAGTACCATTGGTTACCTTGTGCTTTTGTACGGCCAAAGATGACATGAGCCATCAGAGCTAAGTCAGATATACATATTTTATTTCTTAAGATCTTGACCTGATTACAAAAAGTTATCGTGCTAAGGTCTTAACTCTGTTCAACCATGTTCTATGTGAATCAATGTCAACATGCAGAACACTGTAGGAGTTAGATATATCAAATAGTTTTTCTAAATGAAAAGAGTTGATTGAATTGGTAAGAGGGGTGGTACTGGAGCAAAGTCAGGCTTCCAGGACTGCAGTTAGGTTCAGAAAAAAAAAAGTTATTTTAATAAGACAGTCAAATCTCACCTCATTTTTATCATAAACTTTCAGGAATTATTTTGATAGTCAGCAATGCTGGACTGCTGTAAAACAAGTCACGGAAGTGTGGAAGCCGTTCTTTCTTAACCCTCAGACAAATGATACTATTGCCTAGCACAGTTGCATTTGCAGCTGCATGATATCATGGTTTTTTTCTGAGGTGAAGAGTGCTATTGGTTTTATATTTGCAAGACCAACAGGGGCAGTTGTTTACTAGGTGAAATTTGTAAGTGTGTATAACAAGCCTTTTTACTGCTGTTGTCTTTTCATTGTTATTTTTGTTGTCTGTATAGTATGGGGCTGCCAGTACAGACAGCAGGAACTCTCAATTAGCCTTGAGGTCAGGCATCTAGATTAAAAATCTTGACACATTCCTTAATCGTTTCACCCCAATCTTAAAAGGGCAGTTCATTTCTCATCTGTATTTAATACCTTGTTTCTTCTAGGGGCCACATAAAGATAATTTCATTTTACAGCACTATCAAATAGGGTTTATGATCAAGATCTGTGCCAGTGCTCCTAAAAGACCTATTTCTTTGGGTTGCAGAGTATAATTTTATTAATCTGTGTGCTTGAGAGTTAATTTTGTTGCTGTATTAAACCAGTGTTAACTAGCCTTTCTACTGCTGTATGATGGACCAGGCTTCATTCCGAGCAAACCTTAAAATGGTAGATGTGGCTAATGGACAGCTGAAAGCCTGTGTTTTATTTACAAAATAGGTGCAAAATAGCTTTTCTCAGATCTCCAGTCTGGTATGTCTCAAGCTGTTTCAGCCACCCTAGGTGGGCTTCTGCTTACCCACCTGTTGGGTAAAATAGCATTGGATTTGTTTAGCATGTCAGTGACTTTTTTTTCCCATTACTACCATCCTCATAGCATAAGTGGGACTGTGATTCTATGCTTATGATAATGCATTTTGATGACTTTTGGCACCTAGAACATAGCAATGCCGTGTTTTTAAAAAAGGTCTGAGAAAATACGATCCCTTTCTTTAAAAATGGTTGCCACCTTGCAATTTACTACTAAAGTTTAAGCAGAGTATTTTGACTGCTAATCAAGTGAATTACTTCTGGGGTGAATGAAGGTGGCACAGCAGATCTACTGTCGTCGTTTGTCTGTCTCTTGAAAGAAAAAATTCTTCTAAAATACATCAGAAAGCAGCATGTATCTGCAAACATCACTGTACAGCTTTGTACCTCTCCGTAGTTCATTATTTCCATATTCACACGTGGAGAAAGTCCAGCACAGGACTTGGAAATGACTTCCTGAAGGGGACAAACCTAAAGGGATTGCTCTGATGCTTGAAGACTTTTGGAGGGAAGGAGGGGGGAGGGGGGGTGGAAAAGACCATTCTGACACAGCAGGATTTAAAGAAACTACACTGAGAGGATGAGTCCTTGTTTTGTATGTAGGAATATGTTCTAATCACATCTTCCAGAGGTTCTTTCCTATTGTGCTAATTCTTTGCAATGTAGTGTTAATGACTGAGATACTACATTTTCCCTGTGTGCTCTCTGACTTGTTAGTAATTGGCACCTGTTTTTGTATTTTTTTTATACAGGGTGAAAAGAATTAAAATACTCTCTGGAAGTATGTTTGTATAAACGGTGTTCCAAAATACTCTTTTTATAAGACGTTCAGGATGCATTTAAAATATCATATATCACAGAATCACAGAATCGCTCGGTTGGAAAAGACCTCCGAGATCATCACGTCCAACCGCTCCTGTCTACCCCCTAAACCATATCCCTAAGTACCTCATCTACCCGCTCTTTAAATACATCCAGGGATGGTGACTCCACCACCTCCCTGGGCAGCCTGTTCCAGCCTCTGACAACCCTCTCAGTAAAGAACTTCCTCCTTATCTCTAACCTGAACCTCCCTTGGCACAGCTTGGTGCCATTTCCCCTTGTTCTGTCAAACATATGGAATTGGTTTGCTATGATCCAGAGTCTACAAGGACTAGGACATTGCTAGTACTATTATATTCATAAAATCATTCTCATATTTTTCAGAAAAAATGTTCAACTAATTTATTCTTCTTATGTAAGGTCATTTAGACAGGTCTGTTAAATTTAATGGCTGTTTCATGATTAAGGGAGAGTAAGAAGTTCCTAATTGAGGAACAGATAAAAAGCAAGCTAATTAACTCCAAATAAATTTCTTTAGCAGCATCCAAACAGCCATTTCTAAGATGAACTTAGGTTACTCATCTTTTGAGCTTTTAATCATATTTTTAGATTGCATTTTTACACCATCTGTACTACAAAAATGACTGTAATTTCTGTCACAGTTGGAAGCATCAGTTAATAAATGTTTCCTATTTTGATCTAGGGAGGTGTTTGAATTGAGGGGGAAAATATTCTTAAACTAATTGTGTTAATTTACAGTAGATTGAGAGAGATTGTGGTGGGAATGGTTTACTCCTGCCTCTACCTGGTTTTCTTCCAGCTGTCACCTTACTCTGTTTTTTTATTTAAATGCTGTCCCAGTTGAAACCTTTGCCTCAGCCCTCTGATCTTCTGTAGACTGATGCATGTATCTGGAGACCACTGACAGTGCCTCTGTCACTCTATTTACAAGATACTTAGCAGTTCAACCCGTCTACCAGGGCTTAGGATCAAGCAGGATCAGAGTCACTAATGCAGTAGCATTAGGCACTGATGTGTTGACTACTGCCTTATAAACTCTACATTAATAACTCATTAGGGTAGGGAATGAACATAATATAGTAAGTTGTGTTATGGCTAACTGGTAGCCTGCAAACTCACTGTTCAAAGATTGCTTTTGATGTGGAAAATATTTTACTGTGTGAATGTATGGACTAGAATAAAAACTGCGTGGTCTATATACAAAGCATGTACAATGTACAGGGAATTTGACATGTATGTTTAATCAGTATTATAGATATCATACACTAGTAATAATAACAAGTAATAATACAATTCTTCAGGGTGCTCTATGAATTTAATTTCATTTCTGTGACAGACATAGGGAATATGGATTCCCAACAAGCAAGGAGTATTAGGATCCCTTAAGCGTATTAATATATTGCTATCCAAATTTATTCATTTCTAGCATGTCATTAGCAAACTTTTTCCCTGTATAGATACCATTTTATGCTTTTACATCTTCTCATTTTATTTGCTTATATGTATTTAATGTTTCTATTTTCTGCCCAGTTTAATGGGAAGCTATGTGTTTCATTGTAATCTTATTGTTATTCTGATGAACTGAGATTTTTTCCTGTGATGTCTGAAATATCTTAGAGTGGAGACAGTGGAGTTTCTTTGTTTAGTAAGGGGTTCACAGTACTCCAACTTTTTTTTTTTCTTTTAGGATTTTTTTGCTTTGACCAAGTTGTTACCATGTTCACAGTTTACAGTCAGGTTAGTTAGGGTATAAAGGCAATTACCCTGATACCTTGCCAGACCTTTACTGACGTTGAATAAAGCAGTGAGTGTAATGATGTTAAAAGGGAAAATGAGATTGAAAGAAAAGTAAAATAGTTTGCCAACATCTCCCGGTGGATTTTGTTGTAGATGTTAAGGTTTGTAGAAAAAAGAGAGAAGAGAGAAAAGAAAGATCTTGAGAAGTTGTTTGTGATGGTAGATTTTCACTCTGGAAGGGGGTTATGTTGCTCGTAAAAGAACTCTTTCATGTAACAGTAATTATCTTAAAATACAGATAATTTTGAATATTGTCAGGGAGGCCTATTATATTCTTAATGTATGTTTATATATATTTTACTCCTGCTTGAATGACAAACTGCTCTATTATTTGGAGCAGAAGTGATAAGGTTTTATTAATGAAGGAAAACAGCCCAAGGTCATCTGCCAAAGCCTATTTTTCATCTTCATAAATGAAAGAATGTGGTGGCCATTAGGTAACTCAGCTACTGGGAAACCATTCCGTTATATTTCACAATGATAATTGTAGTGATATGTGTTGCTCAGAACAATATTCCTGGTTTCATTTATTTTTAATCCTGCAGAACATAAAAGCAGCATCTTAAACCTGTGCAAGACAGTATATGAAGCCCACTGTAAGGATTCTTGATAACAGTCAGACCTTTAGGAAAATATTTTTTTCATGTTTGAGTCTTGTCTGTACTGCAGGCAAAGACATTTGACTCTTAAATACTTCTGTTCACATGCCTACTAAGAGGTGCCTTGCAGGTCATTGGTAGTCCATAGCCACTGCTTGGAGATGCTAGATTAAACTCAAAAGAAAGTAGAAGAGTTGTAGCATCTGTAATGTGAATTTTAAGGGCCTAAAAAAAATATTTTCCTTCATCTTTTCTGAACTCCAGTAAAGATGAGACATTTAAGTAGTGGTTAAGCAGGTAAATATCCTTGGGTATATATTCCTAAGTCTGTGCTCTGGTGTTGCTGAACCATTACTTGATGCTGATGTTGGGATTTGATGAAAAAAAGATGAGTAAATATCTTTACCCCGTATACTTATATCCATTTTCTGTAATAGGTCTTCATTTTTAAGACTGCTTCTTGATTCTTCTAGGCAATCATATTGTTGGCTGTTGTCTTTAGCTATCAAGTTGAGCTTCCTAGCTCTGTCTGTTGGTTCCAGGAATGCAGCATCTGCTGTGGCTGTATCTACAGCCTCTATTTTCTTATTGCTACTAAAATCACAGTTATCAAGTTTCCATATACTGATTTTGGCCATTACAGTTGGTTTGCTTTAATGGCCATGGTATGTTTTATTTCCTCAGCTATAAGCGTGCTTTTATGGACCGTTACCTGTTGTTCTGTAGTGAGATGGTGTCATGTCGGAGCATTGAGGTGAAATCTAGTGTATTTGCTGATGAGTATTTCAGAATGGCCAGCATGGCTACTGAGCTACAAAAGAGTCTGCTGACTTAACAGCATTCATTTTAATTGCATAAATGTAAGAGGTGTTAATTAATGCAGTGTTAATGGTGAGGAATCAAGTCTGCAAAAGAAGGCATTGCAGAAGTATAGATTTTGTTGCCATATTAAGGAGACTATATTGTGTGTCTTTTAATATACATGATATAAATCACATAAGCAATAATTTTGAAAGAGTTGATGTTAAGAACAGCAGTAATTTTTCCTGTAGTAGATGTGTGTACATATGCTGTGAACTTCAGGCCTTCATAGAATACAGTGACCGTGGGAGTATTTTGCAGATTTACAGGACAAAATGAGGAACCATCATTCCAGTTATGTCTCTGAAGCTTCTCAGTGTTCTCAAATGATTATCTGGTTTCTCTTTAATCTTTCACTTTTTCTTTCACTTGTGTAAATTGCAGAAGTGAATTTCAATTGTATGAGGTTAGTTTGAAAGCTGGTCCTCACTTTGAGATGCTTTTATGTTTATCAACACGTTGAACTTGTAAAATAAATCAGCAAGGCAAAGTCTGTACACTGCCAATTGGTGTAAAACTGTGACTGTGTTAGACATGCTCAGAGGTAACTTTTAGTTCCTTCCAACAGGTGCACCATTCCCCAAACCTACTTAAAAAAGTAGAATTCAGTCTGTTTCTGTAATTGAAAACTGAAGTGGGTTATACTGGCCTGTAAGAGCTTCCAGGGATGGTTCATAAATTTTGCAAGTTTTCAGAGTGCCTTTCTGTGCCGCTACATTTATGTCGTTTTGAGAGATACAAGTTAATCTTTTAAAGGCCATATTTAGAATTAAAGCTGCAAGTTTGGAATAAGTATGATGAAGTTAAATCTTTTTAGGAATACCATAGATACTAAATTGTGATTTTAATCACAAGCTTACAGACCAGTCACAGCAGTTAAATACTTGTTAACTCTGCTTTTCTGAAGCTTAAAAAAAAACAACAAACAACTATGAAAAACCCTTTAAAACTCATAAAGCATAAATTGACAGCATAAATTTCTATTGAAGGAATGCAGTGACATTTGTTAGAAGTGTCACATTCTCCATCCTTCGCAGTCCTAAAAAAAAACCCCCATGCTGTATCTCCATATCCTCACATCTCAGTTATTGATTTGTCAGTGACACAATAAGCACAGTGATGTAGTGATGTCTTGTCACCTTTTCTCCCCTCCATTTTGTATATGGCCATTTTAAATATTATTTTCAAGTAATATTGAATGTCTTATACAGAATGGGATTAAGGGGAAAATTTGTAAATGTTACTGCTGATGGCTTTTTGTTTGTTTGTTTTGGGGTGGATTTTTTCTTTCCAAGCCTGTTTCAGGCCAGTGCTTCTGTCGCTGAAAGAATGAGCATGTGACTGACAGGATACTATTTGGGAAGTGATGTGCAGTCTCAGAGTAATATGACATTTTATGAGCAGCTTGACTGTTTTCATTACGTGGATTTATACTTTTATTTCTGTGTGCTGAGGAATAAGTGAGCAAGGCAGCTGTGGGAAATAGAAAAGCTGTCAGGATGAAGTTGATAGGACAGCCTTGAAATTATGCCATTGTGTCTAATAAGACATTATGGCTGTTATCTTTAAACCCTTTAAATACGAAATCTGATAGAGCAGCTTGGATAATTGTTTCAAGCTAAGTGATTTGGTAGGGTTTGTAATAGGTTCATCTGAGATATTCAGGAAAACTTAAAATTTCAAGAATCTTGTTACTAAATTGCCTATTCTGTCTGTTTTTCTTATTTAATAATTAGAACTATTTTATTTCTAGTGATGGTAGAAGATAGGACTTCTAAGGGTTGTTTTTTTTCTGTCTTTTAACCTCAGCAGCAATTTAATGGAAGATCAAGGTTTTAATGTAAATATTTTGAGGTGGTCCATTGCACTTCTAATTATGAATCACATTCTGTTTCACTTGCAGACTTAAATACTCCATTTCTGTTACTTCACTCTTACAGGCTTCATTTGTCGTGGCAGCAGGGTAGTCCTCATTCTTGCGTGTCTAAGAACTGAAGCACTTTCTGTGCCTTTCAGTCCTTCCTGACTGATTCTTCTCCCCAGTTCTCCAAGGGATTCTTCTGTGTGAAAAACTTCAAAGGCTCAGATGCCAGAGGTTTGCAATCTTGGTTCCTCCAGCAAACTGACGACTTGGTAGTTGGGCGCCATTCACTCATTGGGCAGTTCTCATAATCTGTCATGTGAAGCTAGGAATGATCATAAAATACACAGTTTCTCACTGTAAATGTGCTATGATCTAATAAGGAAATCTCCCTCCAGAGTCTAAAGCTGTCTATGCTGCTTGGCTGCAGTTGGTAAAACTCCATTGGTTCTGTTGAGTGGAAACAGATAGTAGCAGACCTCGGCAGCTTTGGACATCCCAGCCGAAGGCCTCAGTTCAAAGATGTATCCCAGTGCTTTATTATAGATGCTCTATAATTGCACCTCTGAAGCACTCAATGCCAGTTTCAGAGTGGTTTTTGACAGCTAGGGAAAAATTAGATTGTTACTATGTGGCTTAAACTCTAAAAGACTTGTTTGATTTCAGCAAGGAAGTAAATGGTGATATAAATTAAATTAAACACGTGCATAAGCAATTAAATTATAATAAGCAGTTAATGGTGATTTATCTTACTGTGAATAGGGAAAAATGCAGAACTGCATTGACATAGCATTAAGGACTTTGGGCAAGAAAAGCTATGATTGTAGAAGAAATACAGAGTTTGAGACACCAAGTGGTTTTGGTTTTGTTTTTAAACTAGAAATTACTGTAACTTTGGTACAAAATGCAGTGTTTTATCAGCAGCAAATATCTTCTGAATAGTAAGAACTGAAAATAAATATTATAATTTCAATTGCAGCAAGACTAATCAGTGACTATTAACCTGGTAGGAGGATAAATGTGATTTCACAGAATCACAGAATAGCTCGGTTGGAAAAGACCTCTGAGATCATCATGTCCAACCATTGCTGTCTACCCACTAAACCGTATCCTTAAGTACCTCATCTACCCGCTTTTTAAATACATCCAGGGATGGTGACTCCACCACCTCCCTGGGCAGCCTGTTCCAGCTTCTGACGACCCTCTCACTAAAGAACTTCTTCCTTATCTCTAAGGAAGAGATATGTCCTTACTAACACAGATAGTATACAAATCTCCTCCAGTGCTTTCAGAGCTGTGATGGTATTTTTGGGGGAAAGTATGCGCAAGCAGATGTTTTAGCAGAGTACAGTGGATTATACTTAATAAAAATAAAAAATTAAAAGCACAGCCTTGTACTTAATAAAAAGTAACACTTTCTGTACTTTTAATTAAAAACAAGCAACAAAAACCCCAAACAAAACAAAACAACCACCCCACAAAAACCAGCAATCTGTTAACAAAAAATCAAGTAAAAACAACTGAAGTATTCCATGGTAGAAGTGAAGCGTATTTGTTTGTAACTTATGGAAAAGGACATCATGTGAAGAAAGTTTTTTCCATCTTTCTTTCCATCAAGGCAAATATTGAGGTAATTGGGTAGTGCTGTCTTCCTCCAAAATTTACAGCAGTAGTAAGTAGGCCCCAAAGAGTAGGAGGCCAGACTCATATGAAACCTTTTTCCTTCCAAAAAATAGATGGGTTGGTGGGACAAGGGCTGCTGAAGCTTCCCTTGGTGCTTGCAGTAGTGCAGATGTTTGCTAGCAACAAAGGTGAAACTTGCATGATAAATCCATCTCACTTGGTAATTAGATGGTTCACTCACTTCAATTCATTCACCACCTAAAGGATCAATCAATTTTCTCAAAGCTTTACTGCCTAGCAGATTGGTCTTTTCCTTTGCAGTACTGTTGAGTGCAGTATTCTGGCAGAAGATACCAGATGTGGCAAGCAGGATAAGCAGATAAAAATTGTGTTATGATGGCTGACAGTAGATCTAGCTCTACCAGGCAACTGTGGGAGGATATTTTTGTTTGCTTTGCTGTAGTTAACTCTCCCACCTTATCATACAGCTGTACCAGGTGCTTATAGTACGAAACTGGGTGAATACTCCCTCTGAGTGAAAATGAAATGAATTAAAATGAAATTTTAATTGCTCACAGGCTGTTTTTATCATTGAGTTACAGCCATTCCAGATTTATTTAGAGAGATCAAAGAGCAATGTAAACCTCTTAGCAAGATGTATCTTCCATTATCATCTAAGTCTGTTGTGGGACACTTCAGGTGCCAACATAGCTAATGTCTC
Source organism: Mesitornis unicolor (assembly GCF_000695765.1). Lineage (NCBI taxonomy): Eukaryota > Metazoa > Chordata > Aves > Mesitornithiformes > Mesitornithidae > Mesitornis > Mesitornis unicolor. Next base: position 2,738 of record NW_010186283.1, on the reverse strand, counting down.
ACTGGATGTGAAAAAAAAGCATCATGATCCTAGGAAAAATTATTTATGTAAAGCTGGCAGGTTCATCAAAGGAGAGCAACAAGTAATTACAATAACAGTAGTTACAAATCTAGTGAAAGGGAAATGGTTAAAGTAAGGGTCATGCTGGCATGTGTGTAGCTTTGATAGGGGTCATAATTCGCCAAGCATTCATATCCTGTATGTGTGATGCAATGACATTTCTCTGTTCAGGCCCTTGTATATCACAAACAAATTTTGAATGTGATACCTGAATGTGATACTTGACCATGTCAAGGGATTTCTCAGGCTTTGGAGGGCAGAACCTTATTATTTCAGACAAAATTGGAAGGGAAAAGGTAGAACATATTGAAGTACTGATACCTAATTAGCAGATGAACATCTCACCTCTGTAGTTGTCTGTGGAGGAAAGACCTGATTGATAGCATCTATTAACACGTTCATGACTTGAAGATGAGTGCTTGGAAAGCTTGTCTTTTTCCTGATGGGGCATTTGGTTCACTTTCACCCAGATTGTGCCTTGTTTATGTTTTCTAGTAGAGTAAATTCCAAAGCTCAGTTCATGTACATGTGATCTCCAGTAAAGAGGAGTAACAGAAATAATATCCTAAAAGGATGGCCTGGGATTGGTACTGTTGCGGTTTAGCTTGTAGGAAAAGTATCAAATGCAAGGAACTTCTCATATGTACAATGAATTTGACCAAGAGAAGCAGCCTTTTCTCTTTCTCTTCCTCATCTGTATAAACGTCATAGGTAAACAGAAACATGTATTTCTTACTGAAACTATGTCACCAGTCCTTTGTCATGCCTTAAATTAATTGATCAGAAATACCCAGGTTTCACAACTTTGTGGACACTTCTTATAAAATTTGTTTCTTCAGGACTGGACAATATTTAAATCTAACAAGCACAAGGTTCCAAATGCCAGACTCTATGTAACTAGTGTGCAAGCCTAGGCAAAGTCATAAATGGCTGCCTGCATTTCACAGCTTCATTTTCTTTACCACACTTGGGTGAAGAATCACATTATTGAACTCGGAGTTTCTTCTCCTGCATATTCATTGTTCTTCCTCTCATGAAGTATGTCCTTCTCCCAGCCAATTTTAACCACTTGCTTTTGTCTTTATTTGATCCTGCAGTTAGATTAGACATCTTTGCCAGGAAAGTATGACCTATGCTTCTTCTCCCTTGCCTAAGCTTGATTTCTTTCTTTCTTTTAGTTCTCATGCATTTTTTTTTCTAAATCTCTTGAGCCCCTTGAGGTATAGGATCCAGCTGTAGCACGTCGGCTTTATTCTGCTTTCAAGTGTAGTCCAATACCCCAGACTTCCTCCTCTTCAGGCAAGCCTGGCTGGCCAGCTTTTCCAACTTCTCACTGTCTCACCAAGCTTCCACTTGAATGGGGAGCTTCCAGGGCTTAGTGAGTCTCCATTTTATGGGAGATGTGTAAAGAGAGCCCTGAGACCACATACCTGGCTCAGGTATTCACTGATGCAGCAAATTCATTTCTTCTGCTGGGTTCTGTACATTTTACAGAGTCTGATTTCCTGAATCAGCAAGACCCAAGTTCGTGATTGCCTGACAACCTTTAATTCTGCTCCCATGTACATTCGAATTATGATGCTGTCTTTTGAGTACATGATCACATGCTATCATATGTACTGCATAGGATGCACAGTGCACATTGAATGATGAATTGGCCCATTCCTTTACCATCCTTGTTCAGCATGTGGTCTCTTACCTATTTCTAATGAACATCAGCTCAATGTGCATCCACAGTTTTTCACAACTACTTGTGAAGTAGTGGAAAAGCACTGCTCTAAAACCAGGGATCTGAGGTACTGGGAGCTAAGGACCAAACCTTACAGAAATGCCTTAGCTTATTGCCTCAGAGCAGAAATACTCTCTTACAGGTTTCAAAAGTCTATTTTTTCAGATTTTATTTGCATATGTGTGTGGTGTAGTATCTTATAAATTGAAAGATAATGTAAAAAACCTTAGTCCCTTATGAGTTCTTAATAAAATAAGTGCATAAGTGATATTATGTCCTTACAGAAATAGGAGTGAGTCACAATGGCATTTGGCAAGGAATCAGTCATTCAGAAAGAAGAAAACTTTTTTTTTCTGCTGAGTAGGCAGAAAATGAGATGGTTGTTAGTCATCTGATAAACCTCAGTGGTATCTAAATAAGGTCTTTAATACTCTACTATATAAAAATCTTTATGACTCTCAGCTCCATTTTTCCTCTGCTGCTGTCCTTACTTAGGGAAGGGAAAGTTCAGCAGAAAATCCTAAATCACTCTGTCATTTTGACTCAGACCCAAAGTATTGTTTATGGTGTGGACTGGGTAACTTCTGAATTGGATTTTGTCTCCCTAGTATACTTAATTAATATTAGGTAACCAAGCAGTCTCTCTCAATGTTGCATTTCTGGGAGAAACTGTGTGAGGTTAGTGCTGTGTGTTTTAAGAAGTGAGTTGATAAAAGTGACATTTTCTTGAGCTTGTTTATGTACAGCTGCTCTTTGTCTAAAACATTCATTGAAGAAGCTTTTGGTATTTTTTTAAGAATATTTGCCACTTAAGGAAGCTCTGAAATGTCTCTCAAATTTTAAGTTTTAATCCACTATATAAATCTTGTAGGTTGGCATTTGACCATTGAAGTGGAATATTCGTCTTTGAGAGGGTACTGTAGCCATGTTGCTTATCTCATAATCTATT